>NC_044049.1:19830094-20130094 GCF_902167405.1 Gadus morhua | reverse complement strand
GTCGCTCTTGCCCATAGAAAGTGAATGACTTCCGGCGATTTGGTCGCTCAATTCGCTTCTGGTGTGGACGGACAGTAAGCATGACTTCCAAACTAAGGTTCTCCCTAATGTCCCTTATGGAGCTCCGTACAGATCATTCATTGTTGTAAATTGTCTGTGATAACTAACAAATGACAGCTTTTGGCCACCCGTTTCTACTTAAAATTGTCTGTGATAACTAACAATACGACAGCTTTTGGCCACCCGTTTCTACTTTCACCTTTGATACTGAGAAATTGTGACAATACACGGATATATTAAATGCAGGTGCGCTGCTCTGTAGGCAAACTGCGAAGGAAAAAAGGGTAGCTGCTTCATCTGTTCTTTTTAGAATTGTATGTCTTGATGTTTATTTTATCTAGCCATCTATTCTCTTGTTTTTGGCTATGTGAATGAACGTCCGCGTCGATGCCTCGATCGCAAGTCCAGTGTCGCGAGCGGACGTTGCCATGACATCTAGAAATCATACCGTATTTAATGGGTTGTAGTGAGTGTAACATAATTCACCTAAAGTATTTTGTTATGTGTTCTTTCAATTGTGTTAGGCATGTCGTTTACTATCTTGGTGGTTTAGGGATCGCTGTCCCTTAAGGATTACGAGCGTCTCATGACGTCAGAGCCCATGCGGGATTTGTTTACCTTCAGCACGTTTTGATTTCCTGTTTCTCTCTTACTAAATAAACGAGTCACACAACTGTGTGCTCAACGTGCGAAATTGTATCTCTCACTTATGGCAATTTCCACAGGGTTATCATTAATATTGATGTGTAGGGGTTGTTTATAACTCGTGAATAATATTGTTTAGACCACGGCCTGGGGGAATACTCTGATTCTGATTGGCTGCAGTGCGTGCATTAACTCCTGATATAGCCCTACAAACACCTGCTAAGTAGTTCCAGTCAGTGTTTCGATTCTCTGCCCGAGCCCGAGCCCGACGCGGGCCGGGTCGGGCCGATATTTCCCACCACTATACTCGGGCTGGGCCTTTGATCGAGCGTTTTTATTTTTATTTTACCATTGGTTTATTGGCCTAATCTGAGGAGAAATCTATGCCATAAACAGAAATATTATAGGCCTTTATTACACGGGTCATCTCAATGCCGTGGAACGCTCCGTTCATGGGTATTAGTCCGGTGACTTGTCTATCCCTCCCAGCGTCTTCCGTTGCCAAGCGACGTCACCGTCTTTGCGGACAAATTATTTCTCTGCTGATCAACACTACGAATGGCCAAAAGACTTGTATCCCCCCCCCCCCCCTTAAATAAATACTATGGCAGAATTATTATTATTATTCTCATTCAACTTGAACATGTGTTTTTACAGTAGAGTGGTGGAGAGATGACGTATGTTGGCCATCCCGGAAGTGAGCGTCGCCCTGGATTCCCTCGACAAAAAGCCAACGGGTTTTGCCATTGGATTTTGGATTATTGCTGAAACATTTGCATCTTTGAAGCACCTCCTCAAAATAAATAAATATATAAAAATAACCGTGCTCCAAAGAACGAAATGTAAACCAATGCATTCTGAATGGGAGTGTTTCTCTGATTATTCCATGCTACACAGAACGAAATGTAAACCCATGCAAATTAAGACTTCATGGTCATAATAATTTAAATATCATTAATATCCTGAGTGTGTAGGGTGGTATTCAATTTCTTTCAACGGGGCTGCATCCAGTCACTTGACCGTTACGGTTGCTATGGTGGTTGCTATCGACCGCCTCCTCTAATCCTTACATGGCTCTAAAAACCACGCGGCAAAGAAGCTGCCGTCCATTATTTTGTTTTTGTCGTAAACTGGGGTCCGATGGTTAGAAAATAGGCAGATATTCCAAGGTATCCTTAAAGGGCAACTTCACCCATTTCACATAAGCTTTGTATTTTTAGAACCCCCCGCATATTTTTGAATGGTCTAGCATCATTCCCTTATTTTCTGGAGAGACTGGAGAGATCCGTATCGACCTCCAACACTTCCTGTTTTCAATGACGCAATATGACGATTTTTGCGTACACTGTAAACCCGAATAAGTTCAGAATACTCAAAACTTTTGTGGAAACCGATTACCTCAAAGTTTTTGAGTAAGTAAATTAGAATATTTAAGTAAGTCTGTACTTAAATATTTTTACATCATTTACTCAAATATTACTTATTATTAAAAAAAAATTGTGAGTGTACTGTACTTAAAACATTTGTTTTAATTTGTATATACTTTTTAATTTTTTTGTAATGACTTGTTATGATGATATTGTACTTAATTATTCAACATCTTTAAACTCAAAAAATATACTGGTTAGTAACCAAAAAGATAATTTTACAAAGCTCATAAACTACTATTTTTTTTAAGTTCAGAATACCCAAATAAACTTAGAATATTTCAATGTTTTTATTCAGATTTTATTTTTTTTCTCCAAACCACTTTGGTCACAGCAACAGAGCTGTAAGTATACAAACACCACATACACACATCTGTATGTTAACCATGGACATCCAACTTGTAAAACCAGGCCAGTAAAACAAGGCCAACAAATGCACAATCTGAAAATGTAAACACACCCCGTTTGGTTGAAGGATACCTTGCATATCATGAACCGTCAACATATACATCCACACATACATTATATAAAAACAGATTTGTATGGCTATGTATAAATCACTGCAAATGTTTAAATATTTGTATAAAAGCATTGGGAACTTGTGCTCAGTGTAAAGGTATGGCCTTTCAAAACAGCATCTTCAAGTTTTTTTTACATCTATAGCCATTCAAGGAAATAATTTGAAATGAATAAAAAATTAATTAAATAAATAACCAAAAAGTAAATATCAGGATATCAGATATCAAGTCATTGAACATGAATAAAAAATAAATCAAATAAATAACCAAAAAGGAACACAAATCAATGTAACAACAAACATGCATCATACAGGTAACGTCTACACTGTAAGCAGGTCATTTTTCAAAGAGAGCAGAGCAGGTTTCAGGGGTGCACCGTCATCCAACCCCATTAGAACCTTTTGTATGAAAGTGAAGGTGCCAACAAGCTTCTTTGGGTAGTCGAGATGTAACACGCACCAGCCCAAACAGTAACACATATGCATCGGCAAACGTGGCAATGTCCCTCATGATGAATTTATCTTCCACCACAATGGCTGTGGATACGGGACTGAAGTGAACGGGAGATGCACTTCTTTCTCTGATCATCGTGACAATACCAATGGGTGTGTCCTCGATGTCTGGCTCCTCTGATTCCTCAGTCTGGAAAATGCAAAAGTACGCTGGTAACTATTTCTGAATACTTATACAGCTGCCCATTCAAAAATTAAGTATACAACTAAGTATTACACAATAACAACAAAGATAAGTTAACCCCTTCCACTACTCCTCTCCCCCCCCCCCCCCCAATTAAGGTTAAGTGGCTCAACTAGAAAATTTCCCCTCAGATATTTTGAGAAATCCCTTGGACCTCTGCTGGGGGTGCCATCTTAACCAGTCAGTCAGTCAGTGAGTGAGTGAGTGAGTGAGTGAGTATGTGATGGTGAGAAAAATAAGCCTTAGGGCCCTACTTACAACACCAAGGCACTTCAAAAGAGCTCCAATGGTAAAAGGTGATTAGTGATGAGATCTTTTATATAAATATATTAAGACTTACGTTCCAAGTCTTGAAAAACTGTGTGTCCTCTTCCCGCAGGTATACTGAGAGAGCACGAAGGGCCACAGTGCGTTTCATGTTGATATCCTGCACATCCTGGGTGGATAAACAAAGACACATGAGAAAAAAAACAGGGGCCCTTTGCTGCCGACAAAGTATGACTTACTGTACTAAATATGTACATGTTACAGGATAACTAATTGATTTAAAGTTAAAAGTGAAGAACTGCCCCTTGTATAGTAGTAGTATATAGTAATGAAGTGGTAGTAAATGCTGACAATCCTGGGAGCCAGCTGTCCCATGTGGATAAAATTTAGACAAAGTCCATTTTAGCTTTTTTTCAACTCACCTCAGTTTCATAATACTGTAGGATGTCTCGCAGTGCTCCTGCCACCCTTCCAGTACGAGCTGCCTTCTGTCTGTAAAGTTCTATGAGCTGTGGAATGTGCCGATCTAGTTCACAATAAAACTGGTTCCGTAAATTTACATTGGTGATCCTGTGGAACTCAGCACAGACCTACAAAATAACATGGACACACAAAGTATGTGAAAGACAGTAAAATACCAAAGGGAAACACATCATAGTCACATTTGATGGGTGCAATATCTTTTTAAAATGAATAGCCAGTACAATAAAAATAATTGAAGATGAGCAGAAAACACTTTGAGGCTGTGTATTATTGTTTTTGTTATTATTATTTTTACCTGTGATTGGACCTGAAGGGCAGGCCATCTCTCCAGAAAGTCCTTCACCAATGGGTCTCCCTGAACAATTTCCTGACGACGAAGTGCAAAGGTTGTCTGCATGAGTTTCTCTATTGATTGTAGGTTTCTGTCGGCTCTATCAACTTCAGCTTTCATCTCTATTCTCATTTCCTCCAAACTGTCCTCGTTTTGTCCTCTTGGGAAGTTTGGGAGAAAGTTTACTTCAGCCCTTCTGGCTTTTTTAATGTTCGAGTGGGGATGTGCTTTCTCTGGATTATTCCTGCTTCTTTTCCCTGTATTTACGGACACCTCCTTGCATCCAGCTCTTGCCAGCCTAGTACGGTAATTTCCCATTTTAAATTTCAGGCTAATTTTCCATCCGTACCACCCACTCGCAGACCCCAGCTCTTTCAGACATGGGTGAGCGTTAATCAGGGCGTCAGCTGCCATGCCTACATCCCTGTCGCTTAGGTACGGTTTAAAAGAGTACATTAAGGAGGCCATGTTCTCTATAATGTTGTGTTTTTGTGCTCTGCTTAATTTTAGAGTCTTTCCAGAGCTCTCAAAAACACTGTTCCCCTCTTGCAAGACATGTTCAACTTCATACGAAAAAGTTGGGACAGGGAAAACATCAGGCCATGTTTTTTGCCATTGGCTTACAGGCACGTGAGGCAGGATATCTGTGTCTGAACTACCACATGAACTTGTGTCACTTTCTGATCTAACAACTCTAAGCGTGCCCTTCTCTGGCAGGTCTTCTACATCAACCAAACAGCAGAGCTCTCCTCCGAAGTCCGGATCCTCATACTGTAACGTGAATTCAAAGTCCAGCCTTGGCTTAGCTTTGTCTTTCAAGATGCCGATGAGCTCATCAACTGATGTTGGCCTCTCATTCAAAGTCAGTTTCACAGCCACATCAGTAGCTATGTAGACACGAAGAAGGTACTTTGGGGGCATGGCCATCAGCTGAAAATCAAGAGAGAGAACAGTTATCAAATTTTGTAGGGAATGAAACAACAAAACTTAGTCTAAAAAATCATCTTTACACATTCATTTACACAGTCAAAAACTTAAAATGAAAGAATTTAGACATTTCCTTTCATCTCAAAATCAACTCACTGTTTTGGTATGAATTACTTTCTGTTCAGCTGTATGAAGCGCTTGGGTGTCAACAGAAGTTGTCCTTCGACATGGTACGCTGAGAGTGGTAAGCTGTCATTAAGCTCTAATATGTTGTTGACTGTTAAATTTCCAGGGTACAGTTTGTACGATCTCAAGTGTTCAATGTAACATGACTTGTGTTCCCTGCATAGAAACATTACATCACTGTTAACAAGTAGGATCTGCTCAATCCTGCTAAACTGAGGCAGTCCTCCCTCTTGTCCCACAGATACAAACCTCCCAACATCATACATGGTGCCATCCAAAGTGATGTTTGATGTGCTGTATACGACACTGCTGTCTGTTTTTTGTCTAATGTACTGTTGAGCAACATCTGGAAGGACTGAGACCAAGACTGAAGAGACATTTGATGCCTGCTGGTGTGGTTTAATGAATGAGGGTGCACTGAGGTAGTATGCTACCATGTGCTGATGCCGTGTTGCTAGGGTTTTCACCACATTCTTAAAGTTTTGTGTATCGTGTATTACACGCTTGAAAAACCTATGCTTTCCTTCAAATCTCATAGTCCACAAATGGACAAGGGGTCCAAAACAACGTATGAGATCCGGGTAGTGCTCTAAATAGTGATGCTTAGGAAGCAGTCTGAACTCAGGGAAAACCTCCTCAAGCAGTCATCTGTGATCCTGAATCTTGGTCTTCAAATAGTCAATAGATTTATCATCAAATGTTGGGGACAGGACTAGTTCGACAATATCTTTTAAATCCATCAATATAGTCCAAGCCCCATCTCCATCAGGAACTGTATGGCCTATCATCAATGGCAGTAGTCGCAACAATGTGCTGTTCTCATGACCATTACCACCAATTGACCGCTTTCTGGCAAAGGTCTTTGAAATTGGCCGTGATCTGTTAACTTTATCCGAGTTTTCGTATTGGAATAACATGATTTTTCTGTTTAGTCCCTCGAGAGTTAAGTATTTAAGCCTTATCATCTCCTGAATGCAGAGGGCCAATTCTACCGGCACAATGCCCTCAAAAAGGTCATGTAAAATATCTGGTGGGAAGCCAGTGGTTGTGTGAAAATGCTGTAAACTCTCATTCAAGACACAATCCCCTTTGACACCAACTACACTGTGACTCTGATCCCCTTGCATAACAGTCAGCAAATTACGGTCATGACTAGCTTTGGTCCTCAGACAAAATTCACCGTCTCCAACTTCATGAGACAGAATCTGGTCTCGTGTGGCATTGCAAAAACGACAAATGTGTCCTGCACGGAAGGATTGCATGAAGCCTGCTAATGCGTGTGCTGCCAGGTTGTCAGACACAACACAAAGAACAGTACCTTGAACTGACTGGCCAAGAGACTCGATGAACACACCGTCTTGTTCAAGAGTGCAAAGGTCTTGTAACAAAGGACGGAGAACTGTTTTGTATCCATACTTCTGGACATCAGGGACCTTACATATGGCTGCTAGCTGAATAACATGCAGCGCTGATCTGTATTTAAGTGGAAGATCTGCAAGCACCCAGTAAACTGAGCACAGTTTGTGAATTTTTCTTGAAGTGCCTAAAGGATTAGCAATTTCAATATCATCAATGTACAATAAAATTGGCAGTGAGAGTTCTAAGGAAGACAACAAATTATTCTTTTGAAAATATAAACCATCTTGGTGGCTTGTGTAATGGCCTTTTTGTGACACCTTTGTTTCCTTTATTCTTTCCAGGATGTCTGTGTGTTTAAACATTTCCTGGATCACCTGGAGAATAGGGACACAGGCTACTCTGCATCCAGGCTCCAACTCATACTGCACTGGCTTCACAACAGGGACATTTTTTTCAACAAATGTTTTTCTTCGTTTTTTGGTTGACATCTCCTCCCCTTTAGTTGTGGCACTGACAAAAATATTTGTGTTCATAACCTCATTTACTAAATCATTCAGGGTAGCTTCAGTAATAGAGATATCATGCCTTTGTAGTGTCTCCTTTACAGTATCCCTGATGAGAGGCTGAGACAAGGAAAATATCTGACTGAGATGCTCAACTATTTCCTGAGTTGCCATGTCAGAAACGTGGAGAACAGTTTGCATCTTAAGGAATAATGAGGAGAGATTATGGCGCAACTGGGCTCTCAACTGACTGGAGTCACATACACTGTCCTCCTCAGGATTATCAAATGAGTCTGCATGCTGGGATAGGAAATTATCTTCATAATCAAGGTCAGCAGCATTTACAGTAGCATTTTCTGTTGAAACTATCTCATCACTAAAGTCTGAACTATTTGCATGTATCCTACTTTTGTGTGTATTAAAAGAAGAATACACATTAGTGCTGTAGTTACAGTTTTTAAATGGGCATGTTATTGTCTCACGTTTTTTTAAATGGCCCCTTAAATGAGTGAACAATGTTTCTTGTGAGAAGGGCTGTTTCAAGTTACACACAGAACAGGTAAAAGCTGCCCTTTCTGCTTGTGCTGTGTGACTTGCACTGGGTCTACACACATCTCTGTGAAACCGTGACAAATGAATTTTCAAGGCATTAAAGGACAGAAATGTACAAATACAAGAGTCATGGAGACATGGTAGAGGGCTGGCTGTGAGTAATGGCTGTGTTTCAAGCGATAGTGCCGGAATAACTGTGCCCGGGTGTCTGCAGACACAATACACAATTTGCACTTCCACTCCATTACTCAAACAAAAGTCATCTTCAGTGTCTTTCAAGATAGATGTTTACCAGAGGTTCTGTGCCATTCACTGCTCAGTGCTCTTCTCTGGTCTCAGGTGTTTGATCCTGTGGGATGACATAAAAAATAGCACTCTGAAACCACTCAAACAATGCAGTCCAAATTTCTAATTAGAATATTTTAGCTAGAAATAAATAAAGCAATTTATACATTTTAAAACACAGATTGTGAACCCTTTCCAGTCAGTTCATGCAACACATCCTCACCAAAGACCGGTGGTAAGGTAATGTTAACTGTGACCGCGTGTTACGCTTAATTTGTAAACAAGTGCAAAAACTGCTCACTGAGGCCCCGTCCACACGAAGCCGAAACGGGCGACACACACACACACACACACACACACACACACACACACACACACACACACACACACACACACACACACACACACACACACACACACACACACACACACACACACACACACCGTCTTCTTACTTCGAGGGGGAGGCGGCTTTACCGGACCATACCGGCTTATTTTCAACCAAATGTTAACTTAACCAGCAGAAACACAATTATAAAGAATAAAAATAGCGTTGACTGAAAATATTTATCGTCATTATTGCACTCAGTTCGCAACACGTCCTCGCCAAAGAGCGGTAACTGACCGCGTGTTACGCTGAATGTGTAAAATAAAGCGCAGACAAACAAAAACAACAAAAACTATTTTGTTGTGGCATTTATGCAATTAAACAACATGCAAGTGAGTTTTGGAAGACTTTACCCTTATACTTACAAGTTTTCTTAACTTCAGCAGCCGATGCACTCCTCTCGCTTCACGACCGCCATGTTGGTTTGATTTTTGCCTCGTTCGGTCGGTGCCGCCAACGTAATGGCGCAATGACGTCATTACGTTGCACGCCTCTGTGCATTCAAAGGTTTTGAGTAAGGTCGTGATGATCGCTCAGACAATTTAAGTAGCACGAAATTATAACTGCATTCCTCTTTCGGAACACTTAGTAACTTAAAGTTGGGTTGACCTGATAGCGGATTTTGTTTGTTGTTTCACAATACTTTTGAGTTAGTAGTACTGTTCGGGTTTACAGTGTACAAGAAAATAGGAAGTGTAAGAGGGGATGATTCTCGTAAGACTACAACCACTAGTGGGTCCCACCCCCTAGAGGGGGGTGGGACCCACTGACGCTACAGACCTATTAGAGCAGTGCCAGTGGGTGGGACTTCACCAGCAGAAACTAACATCCACAGCGTCTGAAGCCAAGATAACAGAGGCTGTTGATAAAACTGAAGTACATTGGCGGAGGGTACTGGATCTGAAATAGAAAATGCAAAAGTTCACCATTTCGAAAGAAATACAAACGAGGACTACCGTATTTTCCGCATTATAAGGCACACCGGATTATAAGGCGCACCTTTAATGAATGGCCTATTTTAGAACTGTTTTCATTTATAGGGCGCACCGGATTATAAGGCGCATAGAATAGAAGATACTGCAGTCAAACGTTTGACTGGGGTTGCGTTATGCATCGACTAGACCGAGCTGTGCTAAAGGGAATGTCAACAAAACAATCAGATAAAGTCAAACTTTATTAAGCGTTCTGACAACTCCGGTCACTCCCATGGTAACGATGTTCAAACGTTAATGTGCATATTAACAATATCTCATCAATATCTGATCAATATCAATATCTCTTAACAATAAGCTCACTTTTCAGTTCATTCCCCGTCTACGAATCCCTCGAATTCTTGTGTGTCCGAATTGAACAGTTGGGCGAGTACGGCATCCAACATGCCCGGATCCCTCTCGTCATTATCCGAGTCAGTGTCGCTGCTGTTGCCTGGCAGTTCAGTGATTATTCCTGCCTTCGTGAAAGCTTGGACCACAGTTGAGACTGTTATATCAGCCCAGGCATCCACGATCCATTGGCAGATAGTGGCGAAAGTCGCCTGGCGCTGTCTTGGTGACTTGGTGACGTGACGTTCGCCTTCTTGGCCGCATAATATGGAGTCAGAACAGTCTCATTATTAATGAATGCACAGAGAAGGATTCACAAATGTATTTTGTGATTTATACATAAATTACTCTCTTCTCACAAATACATTTCAATGCACACACAAATGGATATCGGCATGTATAAATGTAAAATAAATCCATAAACAAAAATAAGTTTCACAAACATATTTCTGATCCACACACAAATATGTCTTGTTTTAAATAAAGGTAATATAAATCCATAAATATATTAATTTAAAAAAGATTTGCAATTTTCATCAAAAATGTATTTGGATGTTGTTACATTTATGTACAAACTGTTAAACTTGAATTTACAAGACGCTTTTCATTTGTGAGCTTGTTTGCATTTGTGTGTGAAACTGTCTGCATTTATGTGTGGATTTTTGAGACTCCTGACGTCGCTAGATTCACAAATGCATTTTTTTCAACAAGGAACTCTCTGTAGCCAATCAGATGCCTCCCTCGTTTTCAGCCAATCACATGGCTGCAGTTCCGACCTCTGAGTCCAGCCTCCAAGCCTCCCGGGTCTCTGTCAAATGTCTACTCTATCGGAAAGAACATGGTTTTTTGAATGATCGTACATAACAATCTCTAGGTGGTGAAGAAGTGAATGCTGCGTCACGACACTTTTTCCATCTAATTTCGACTGGGTTTTGGGATTATCGGTGCCGTTAAAGTAGTAAACGGCACCGACGTAAAAACCCAGTCACAGCAGTCATGTGGTTGACTGAAAACGAGGGAGGCATCTGATTGGCTACAGAGACTTCCTTGTTGAAAAAAATGCATTTGTGAATCTAGCGACGTCAGGAGAGTCTCAAAAATCCACACATAAATACAGACCAGTTCCCACACAAATGCAAGTAAGTTCACAAATGAAAAACGTCTTGTAAATACAAGTTTAACAGTTTGTATATAAATGTTACAACATCCAAATACATTGTGATGAAAATTGCAAATATTTTTTTAATTAATATATTTATGGATTTATATTACATTTATTTAAAACAAGGTACATTTGTGTGTGGATTAGAAAGGTGTTTGTGAAACTTATTTTTGTTTATGGATTTATTTTACATTTATACATACCGATATCCATTTATGTGTGCATTGAAATGTATTTGTGGGAAGAGAGTAATTTATATATAAATCACAAAATACATTTGTGAATCCTTCTCTGTGCATTCATTATTAATGAGACTGTTCTGACCCCATAGCATAATGCTACGGCCACACCAAACGCGTGTAACGTGCCTAACTTGACGCTTGATCATTGTGTGTCACAAAAATGGTTCAACGCGCCAACGCGCCTGTGGCTGCGCTGGATTTAGGAGTCCGAGGTAGGAAACCCAAACGCCGCCATGTTTGGGTGCATGATAGAGTTTAGATCGGGTTAGATTAAATAATCTCGGATATAAATAACAATAATCGGGTTAAATAACTTCACATGGTGTGTCTGGTGTGTTTCCAGCATTCGTAGTGTTGATCAGCAGATAGTCCGCCAAGACGTTGAGGTTGCTTAGCAACCGGAGACGCTGTCCATGCAAGTGAATGGAGCGTTCCCTCTTCGTCATAACTATCAAACCAAACATCCTTCACATTCAACGAGCGAACATGATGAAAGTATAATGTACATTTCTCGCTAAAAATGTTTACATAAACAAATTTAATGGCGTAACTATGTAACTATTTCCACCCAGAATAAAGAAAGATGTCGGCCGTATGCTTCTGTGCAAGCGTCACTACTCTCTGCCAGTGACGTCGGGTCAAGCTCCACGCTGATTTGTTCCATTAGTAGATGGAACAAGGAGGTGTCCGATAGGCGGAGATGATCAGCGGGAGTGGCCGCCGAAGCTGTGCATGGTGGGAGTTGTTGTCTTCAATCCACAAGCGCCAAAAAGTCACTTTCTGCCTTTTCTCGGTCAATACGGCACCAAATTAGAATTTTATTTTATTATTCGACTACATATAGGACCCAATTTCAATACATATTCATGCCTCCACCGGTGAAATTCTCCTTTAAAAGGCAGCTTGGATGTTTTTATTTTCTGCAGTTTAGACTTCTACTATAACCTATTTTGGAAAGCAAAACACCAAGCTCATTGATTTAACGAGGCAGGGTCATTTGAAACAATTTATTAAATAAATATTTGTGAGATGTCATTACTTCTCCTGAGCTTGCTTCCTTTTATGTCGAGTATACACCCCTACTGTCCACAAGCATCCCTCCCCCCTCCCCATATGGATTTGGAGAACTGTTGCCACGTCCCAGTGGTGGAGGTATCATATATATGAAAGAGGGCTTTCAATTATACTATAATGGTCAATTAGGAGGCCGAAGCCCTAAAGGAAATGATGCAATAGGTGACTGAGGGTCAACATGTGTGCCCCTGTGTTTCGCTGCACAGAAGCTCCACGGTTTTCAGGAGAACCTTTTAATTTCTTACCTTTTACAGTGCAGCAAGTGCATCAAGCCCTCAAAACGTTGGATAGCAGAAAATCCCCTGGACCTGATTCAATAGAGCCCTACTTTTTAAAAATAGCAGCTGATTTTGTAGCACAGCCTCTTACAATCCTTTTTAATCTCTCAATTGAAAACAAAAAAATTCCATCTGTTTGGAAGTCAGCTTTTGTTACTCCCTTATTAAAAGGAGGAGATCCAGCAGCTTTAACCAACTACAGGCCAATATCAAATCTGTGTGCCTTGTCAAAAATTCTTGAATCTCTTGTGTGTGATCAGTTAAAAGAGTTTCTAACATTTAATGATCTTCTCTCAAAACTGCAATCAGGCTTCAGGAAAAAACACAGTACCATCACTGCAGCTACAAAAGTGATCAATGATATATTAGTTGCTCTTGATAAGAAGCAGCACTGTGCTTCACTTTTTATTGATCTGTCAAAGGCTTTTGACACTGTGGACCATGCTGTTTTAAAGCATAGGCTTTTTTGCTTGGGTTTGTCAAATCATGTAGTTTCCTGGTTCACAGATTATTTGAGTGACAGGACTCAGTGTATTAAATATGATGGTCTGAATTTGTGAGCGTCCACAAGGGCGTGCCACAGGGTTCAATTTTAGGACCCCTCTTGTTCATTATGTACATTAATGATTTGGGAAAAAACGTGTCAGATGCTAACATGCATTTTTATGCAGATGACACAATTATTTACTGTTTTGGATCAACTCCTGCTAGAGCAGTTGAATCTCTGCAGAAAGCTTTTGATGTAGTCCAGCACACACTCCTGCAACTAAAATTAGTCCTCAACACTGAAAAAACTAAACAAATGTTGTTTTCAAACTCTAAGAAAGTACCTCAAACTGTCCCCACAGTGTCCACTCTTGAGGGAAATGTCATAGAGGTGGTTCATATCTATAAATATCTTGGTGTCTTGATTGATGATTCCCTTTCCTTCAAACCCCACATTGACAATCTTGTTAAGAAATTGAAACTTAAATTGGGCTTCTTCTTCAGGCACAAATTTTGTTTCTCTTTTGAGGTGAAAAAGCGGCTTGTCACTGCAACGTTTTTATCCAGTTTAGATTATGGAGATTTGATTTATATGAATGCCTCAGCTAAATGTCTATGCAAGATTGATGCTGTTTGCCATGCTTCTCTGAGGTTTATCACTAACTGTAGAGCCCTGACCCATCACTGTGAATTGTATTCTCGAGTGGGTTGGCCCTCTTTGTCCACCAGGAGGCTGGGACATTGGTGCACTTTTATTTATAAGGCCATGCTTGGGCTACTGCCATCATATATTTGTAATTTAATAACACAGAAAAGTATTGGTTCTTACAGTCTGCGCTCAAACAATCAGATGCTTCTGTTAGTTCCATTTGCCCGCACTGAATCAGGAAAAAGGGCATTCGTCCACTGTGCTCCCACCACATGGAACTGGCTGCAAAAAGATTTTAAATTAACCGAAATGATTTCTTTGAACGCTTTTAAATCTACGATGAGAACATTTCAGACCACTTCTTTTACTTGTAGATGTTTTTTATGAATTTTAATTTACTTTCTGTCTATATGTTGTGAGTGTAATATTGTGAGTGTATATATGTTATTTGTTGCTGCCTCTTGGCCAGGACTCCCTCGAAAAAGAGGTTTTTAATCTCAATGGGACTTTCCTGGTTAAATAAAGGTCAAATAAAAAAAAAAAAAAAAAACATTTGAGAACCCCTTTTATCAAAGGGGGTCTCAAAGGACTCATACGCTTCAACCTGTGGCTCCAGCCCTACAGGAAATGACTCAGCAAGTGCTCCATCTCGTTGCACCTGCACCCAGCGGCTCGCTTGCAAGATTTTGGCCTGAAGTTCTTCCCAGACCTACACCCTAGCCATCCAACATGCATATCTGAGAATCAGGCCTCTCTTTAATAATGACAAAAAGTTATGAGAGAAATACACATGAACTTTTGTTATCGCATAAGCGGCGTGGTGCCGGCTCCTTTTGACCTAGGAATGAATGGGCGGCCATTTTCCAGTCTGTGGTCGATCGCCCGTTTTGAGTACGGCATCTGGGTCCTTGAAGTATACTTCTTTTCACCGGATCTGAATTGGAACGTACTGCGTACTCAAATTTTGGCTAGTAAGTACGGACAGTACGGGTATTGGAACACTGTACTTACGTGACCCAAACCAGCACCGCAAACGTTCTCTCCCGCTTCAGATTACGTCTTTCTTTATAGGTTCATGGGTCTGATTCGCTGATTTCCCATGCTGATATCCCCGGAGATTCTCGGGCATCTTCGACAATTTGGCTATAGATTGTCTCATTACACGCTAAATAATATAATTATATCCTAATTATATATATAGCCTATACATATATATAGGCAATATATATAATTAGGCAATAAAAAAAAAAAGCGCGGGAAAGGTGTGACGTCATCTGAAAACAACCTATAGATTAACGTTCGTGCGCATGAGCACGCAATCGCGTGATACCGGGTTGTACTGTCTGAAGAAAGTAGTCTAAACCGGATCGCTTTTAACTCACTTCATTTGTTAAAAGGACTACGTGCAGGTTAACCGGAAGTTTAGATTAATGGGTACATAAGCACTCAAAATATGTGTATCTTTTATAAAAAGTATCCAAAATAGTGTTAAAGTCTAGTTTAAGAGGTGGCAAGAACCACAAATAACATGTATGATGGCCCATGGCAGTATAATTTTGAACCGGTCAGACATGAGAGGGCGAATGGGGAATTGCCGAGAACTGATGGCGGTCAAAGCCAATTAAATGGTTGGTCAAAGGAGAATGAGTGGAGAGTTGCTATCATTTGGCAACGCAGCAACGAGCGCTGGAGCTAGTCAATGAACAGCAGTGCATACAATAACGACACTTTTATTTATTTTTACTGTCAGTGAATAGCACAGAGTGAAAGTCAACGTTTTCTTTATATCTAGTGACAGGGATTATGTCGTAAGTACTGGTAAACTTAGTCAGAAGATCTAGAAATAGAAGGCATAATGCTAGCTATGGGCTAACTTAGCCTATCAGACACGCAATCAGTGCACTTTCAAATGAGTGCCTGCAAGTATAACCGATCGTGGTGTGACATTATTTAACCATCAATCTACCGCAAATACGACCAGACAGATTGAACACATACACAAAGCACATCGTCCAACCCGGCAGATGCTGACAGCCCACAACAAGGCAAGCATCACCATCATCATTATTTGTTGTTATTAGCGGACATTTTGCGATGAAAACAATATCGAGTTTGAGATGTCAACCATGGGATATTGCTTTGGTCCATGTCTCCCCAACGTGACGTCATGCAATGCATTCTGGGGGAAATGAGAATCAATAGCAAACCGCTAAAATAGTACCTACTTTTTCCTATTACATTCCGTTTTGTGATGCCTAACAACATTAAATACAATAAATAATAGTTTAAATCAGGGATGCCAGGGTGAAATCTGTCAGCTGGCCAGATTGTTTTCAAGTGGGACCTCGGGGGGCCAAATTACCGGTACACTTTTGGCCTGGCAAGACCAAACACTAAACAAATAGACATGCTATTTGATATAATTAATGAAGGCCTGCTATACATTAAAAATTAATTGCAATACACATAGCCTCGCAACGAAGCATACAATTATATGGCAGCCAAAAGCAATTTACCCTTTTTAACTGTGTAACATCAACCTCTGTATGTCAGTAACTTACCTTTAAAATATTTTAAAAACAACAAGTTGACTAGGTCACATACATAACACAAGTAAACTGTAAATTACTTTCATCAAATTTATTGACAACTTGAACATAAAATCATCTGGATGCACAGGCCTAATTAGGCAAATAAAAAGATGGCCAGGCTAAGTAGCCAAGGCCTAAAGAAGTCAAAATATGTACCAAGGTTAAGTACTCAAACAGGTCAGGTGACTAAATATTAAGTAGAAATTAATAATAAAAAAAATATAACATTACAACAAGCAACTGATAGCACATTAACTTTGTCAATCAACTCCCACAAATATTTCCACATACCTATCTCCTTTTTTTCCTCCCCATCATTACTTCCCTGCACTATGAAACATGAGGAAGCCAGCTAGATTTTACATGTCGAAGCCAGAAGCCTTTTAGTTTTCACCAGCTTGTCCACATTGGGGGACAGGCTCTGGGCCGTGGCTATTTTCATGACATCATTGAGATGTCCATGTGTCAGGCGATTGCGCACTTTCGATTTATTAAAATTCATTACTGAAAATGCCTGCTCACATAAATATGTTGTGCCAAACATAGAGGATTTTACCTGCAAAGGCAGTGATAATTGGGTACTCGGGTGGCAAAGACTGGTAAAATTATTCAATACCAGTAGATGCGTACGCATCTTTCAACCGCGCACAGCATTGCAAGTCCATCAGTTCCATTTGCATCCCCTCTGGGACCTCGGAAGCATCCATCGTGAATGGAGAGCGAAAAAGCGCAAAGTCCTTTTCCAGTTCAGTGAAAACCGTGAATCGTGAGTCAAACTCGTGCATGAGGCCGGAAAGCAAGCTTGCATACTTGACCATGCTCTGATGGTTGACGGACAGAGATTTTAAACATGGGAAATGGGCTGCATTGCGCTGGCTGAGCTGTGCCTTCCATAACGCAAGTTTATTTTGAAAGGCACGGACACTGTCATAATACTCGGTAACGAGTTTGTTGCGACCTTGCATAGTAACATTCAAGACGTTTAAGTGTTCGGTAATGTCCACTAAGAAGGCAAGGTCTCTGATCCATTCGGGGTCGTCCAATTCCTCCACAGGCTTCCCTTTAGCCTGCATGAACTCGTCTATCTCTTTACGTAATTTGTAGAACCGATTGAGCACTGCGCCTCGGCTCAACCAACGCACATCGGTGTGATAGGGAAGGCCCTGCTAAATGTCATTTTCAAATAAAAATGCATTGAATTGCCGATGGTTAAGCCCTCTGGCCCTGATAAAATTGACAGTGGCAATAACAACACTCATAAAATGCTCCATTTTCAGATTTTTGCAGCACAACGCCTCTTGGTGTAAAATACAGTGAAAGTTCCAGAATACCTGGTCTGGGTTGGCCTCTCGTACCTTTTCTCTCAACTTCACGACCACCCCGGCCTTTCTTCCTACCATGGAAGGTGCACCATCCGTAGCCACACTGACAGCGCGACTCCAGTCCACCTCCAGATTGTCAAGGGCCCCAACAAGGCTAACGAACACGTCGTTAGCTGTAGTCGTGTCTGTCATGGGTACCACGGAAACAAACTCCTCCGTGACATTCAAGGCAGCATCCACTCCGCGAATAAATATCGCCAACTGCTCTCGTCAAGGGCAATAGAGAACGCGATGAATGACTTTATCTTCTCTTTAAGTTGGCTGTGCAAGTCGCTGGAGAGCTCTTCCACTCTCTCGGTCACTGTAGGTCGGGATAAGCTGATGTTCGCTAGGGCTTGTCGACTTTCTGGACACACTAGCTCGGCTGCCTTTGTGATGCACGTCCTCACGAATTCCCCCTCAGAGAAAGGCTTGGAAGCTTTAGCTATCTCCCATGCGATGACATAGCTCGCCGTCGTAAAAATAAGACTTTGAGAAGAATTAAAACAAACCTTCATATGTCTCTCGGCATTTCGAGAAAGCGGATTGCTGTTTTCTGAGGGATGAGGCTAGCTCGTTTAGCTTTTGTGCCCTGCGTTGCCCTGTGTACTTGTTGTACTTCTCCTGATGGGTCTCGTAATGTCGTCTGATGTTGTACTCCTTTGGCACAGCCACTTGTTGCGAACAAATTAAACATACAGGTTTGCCCCCCACTTCCCAAATTAAATACTTTTCTTTCCATCTCTCCTGAAAGACACGACATTCAGAGTCAACCTTCCGCTTCTTTGATAACATCCTGACTGATATCGAGCGGGAGCAACTTGTTCCTTAGAACGTTGGTCAGTGCACACGCGGCAACTGAGACGGGCAAGACAAACTGTTGGATTACGTGGAAAATAATTCATTAAAAATAATCATTATACTTAAAACCATTAAGTAAGGATAAAAAACAAAAGTAGATTTACATTTGTTGATATTGTATCACAATTTTATTTATAAAAAAAAACAACTCTTCCCAACCACTGATGTAACGGGGCCGAATGTGATGTCAATTGGGGCCGGATCCGGCCCGTGGGCCGCCACCACGGCATCCCTGGTTTAAATCTTTATTACCAACAAGCTAATTGCACAAATTCGTTGGAAAATAAACCCTGCAACACGGCCTTTAAAGTATTTCGGAAAGGTAATGAAGCAAAAGGAGGGGAATGGTATTTAACACGCGCGTGGAGCGACCCACGGCTGACCTATCTTCTAGCCACGGGGCTACCAACGGAGCTGCCATGGGTTTCTGCCCCGATTTGACTCCCGCTCCGCATTTGTATCAAGTAGGCGTGGCCTATGTGACGTATTGGCTCCGGCTTCCTCACCTGTCTAAAGGTGCTGCCATCTGTGGCTGGAGTAGTTATTACAGCTTGTATGTTTGATCCTGCTCCCTTGTGGCTATGTGGGGGTAATGCAATGTTTGATCCTGCTCCCATTTGGCTATGTGGGGGTAATGCAGCTTATGTGCTTAATTTACGTAACATCACGTCTGAAACAGTTTGCAGTACCAGAGGCCTCCCATTGACTCACATGTTAAAAAAAAGATAATATTTTAAAAGTAGAATATCTTAAGAAGTATAAAATATTTAAAAAATCTGAAAAGAAGCAAGCGATTCCAAACTAGCGATTCCGAGACTCCATTTAAATGGAGTCTCTGGGTGAAAAATAGAGGTAGGAGATAGGTCCCAAAGTTTGTAGAGAATAAGAAAGAAAGAAAGAAAGAAAGAAAGAAAGAAAGAAAGAATGAAAGAATGAAAGAATAAAACTTATGAAGAACAATAGTTGAGCGCTGCATGCAGCAGTCAACTAATAAAAAGTAAAAAAGGTATATATTATAAAATGTCATATAATAAGTATAAACCGGTAAATACAAAATATCTATGCATATCAAATGTTATATATACACATGCTATAAAAAAAATACAAAAATTACAGTATCTTGTATGAACAGATAAGTTATAGATACATTCTAAATAAACAGTATTTAAATTATGTGCGTGTTACACCAATCAGACAGCGACGGTACTAGTAGGGTATAAAGTCTGATTTAATTCCTTAACAGTAAGACAAGACACAAAAACAGCGAGATCAGGAGTACATCCCAAGAGTACGCACCCTTTCCGTGTATATTAGGGCTCAGACTACAACCTGAAAATATGTCTTATTCTATGTCAGGGGTTTTCAAATTGGGACAATACGAGCCTCCCCTTAGAGTAGGTAAGGACAGCCGAGACCCCCCCCAGTTATTGCCATCTTTTGTGTGTTCCAGGCAATGGTGACTTTCAATAACTAATCAAATGTAAATATTTTTTAATATTGTATTTGAAGACATTTTATTTCCACAACTTTTTTAAAAGTGCATTTATAAACGATTCTTATCAACAGCAAATCATTTCCAACTTCATGCTGGGCTAATTGAGGCTACTTTTAAAATCAATCATCAGTAGGCCTATCCACAAGTCAACAAAACAAAGCTACAACCGACGACACGCGACAGCTGAAATGCGTATCGTCTCGAAAAAAAAATCAGCACAGCGGCATGTTATAAAATCAAACAGATTCACATATTTTCATTTAAATTTGTCAACGATTTCAGCCACATAAATTCTCAGATTTAAAGGAGCATTTCACCGGTGGAGGCATGAATATGTATTGAAATTGGGTCCTATATGTAGTCGAATAATAAAATAAAATTCTAATTTGGTGCCGAGAAAAAGGCAGAAAGTGACTTTTTGGCGCTTTTGGATTGAAGACAACAACTCCCACCATGCACCAGGATGCACAGCTTCGCTGGCCACTCCCGCTGATCTAGATCTCCGCCTATCGGACACCTCGCTGTTCCATCTACCAAGCTGATACCGCAAGACTGCTTGAAAATCATTTCACAACATTTCTAGTGAAAAGTATTAGTTGGTGAACTCAGTGAATTAGTCCTCGTTTGTATTTCTTTCGAAATGGGGAACTTGCATGGTGCCTCTGTTAGCTTAGCTTCAGACGCTGTGGATGTTAGTTTCTGCTAGTGAAGTCCCACCCACTGGCACTGCTCTAATAGGTCTGTAGCGTCAGTGGGTACCACCCCCTATAGAGGGTTGGGACTAGTGCTTGTAGTCTTACGAGAATCCTCCCCTCTTAAGGTACGAACACACCAAATGCGTATCCAGCGTATAAAATCGGCAAATTTTCCATAGGGAACCATTGGTTTACGCGCGTATGAGCTGCGTACACGCGTTACATGCGCTAAAGCAACATTTTACCCGCGTATGAGCCGCGCGTACATATACGCGCCTACATATACGCGCCTACATATACGCGCCTACATATACGCGCCTACATAAACGCGCCTATGTAGGAGTTAAAAAAATTTAACTTTTTACGCTCATACGCATGACGATTAGCCGCGTTGCCCAATCAGCGTTGAGCTTGACCCGACGTCACTGGCAGAGAGTAGTGAGCTTGGACAGAAGCATACGGCCGACATCTTTCTTTATTCTGTGTGGAAATAGTAACATAGTTACGCCATTAAATGCTTTTATGGAAACATTTTTAGCGAGAAATGTGCATTTTACTTTCATAATGTTCGCTCGGTGAATGTGAAGGATGTTTGGTTTGATAGTTATGACGAAGAGGGAACGCTCCGTTCACTTGCATGGACAGAGTCTCTGGTTATTAAGCAACCTCAACGTCTTGGCGGACTATATATCTGCTGATCAACACTACGAATGCTGGAAACACACCAGACACACCATGTGAAGTTATTTAACCCGATTATTGTTATTTATATCCGAGATTATTTAATCTAACCCAATCTAAACTCTATCACCCAAACACGGCGGCGTTTGGGTTTCCTACCTCAGTCTCCAGCGCAGCCACGGCCGACAACTTTCTTTAATCTGTGTGGAAATAGTAACATAGTTACGCCATTAAATGCTTTTATGGAAAAAAAATTAGCGAGAAATGTGCATTTTACTTTCGTAATGTTCGCTCGGTGAACGTGAAGGATGTTTGGTTTGATAGTTATGACGAAGAGGGAACGCTCCGTTCACTTGCATGGACATGGACTCATCTAGGCGCGTAGGAGCGTAGGACCATTTTTGACACAAAATGGTCAAGCAACATTTTAGCTGCGTTACGCGCGTAAATCTTTACGCGGGTACGCGTTTGGTGTGTTCGTACCTTTACACTTCCTATTTACTTCTACGCAAAAATCGTCGTATTGCATCATCTTAAACAGGATCTTAAACCAGTCTCTCCAGAAAATAAGGGAATGATGCACGACCATTCAAAAATATGAGTGGGTTTTAGGGATGGGCCGATAGTCGATTCTATCGACTATCGACGATAGATAGATAGATTCCATCGTCGATCGTCTCAAGTTGCCGATAAAAAGGCGATATTTATTTTTTAATAATTAATTTTTAGTTATTATTATTTTATTTTTTTTCGAAAAACAGCGCTGTGGTAGCTATTTTTACAACTTAAAAAGCCCCGCAAATTGTAATTGAAATTAACTGGCACAGGTGGGAAAACATACTATGTAGCGCTGACCTGCCGTATTCACTCAATGCTGCGAGAGGAGAGGGGCTCGAAACCTACTGGTCTGCTCGCACAGCGAAATGACATCACACCCTGCTGCACCATTTCCGGGTCACAGCTGTGGTACATGAGCTGTGTTCGAAATCGTTCCCTATTCACTCACACACTATTCCCCATGGTGTTCATGATATAGTGCACTACATAGGGAACGAACAAACGAGAATTCGGACACTACGCTGAACATTTCTAAACGTCATTTGCGTCAGTAAATGCGCCGGGTATTTGTGTGACGCAGACGGATGCGCCCACTTCATGTAAACAAACGGGAACTCTCGAGGAAAGCTGGAGGTTGTATTGATGTTGAATGTTACATTTCCTTGAACAAGGTTTTTCTTATTAATTTTGAATGTTACATTTTCTATGTTAAATCCAAAATAAATTGTTGACATTTCTAAACGAAAGACGGAGACTCCATCATTAAATGTATTCGATTTTGCGGTTATTCAGCTTCTTCTTCTCCTCCGGAAAAACACGACCGCATTGCATTGTGGTATACGGGAGTAACGCGTAGGGTACATCATATCTACACTCAAATTTGGGGTATTTCAAGTGCACTATATAGTGCATGAAATTAACCAGTGAGAATTCGAACAACACTACAAAATGCCGAGCACCCTACATAGTGCACTATATCCGTGATAGGGAACGATTTCGAACACAGCTACGAGCTGTGTGTCATCAACGTGTGTCATCATGACAGCGCCGCCGGCACCGACGTATCGAAACTTAAATCAGCGGAGGCTCACGCTGGTCCAAGGGGAAGACCATCGTTATCGTTTTTAAGAAAAAACTAGAAAAATAAAACTTTATTTCAAAGTGATAAATTATTATGAATAATTATTATTATAAAGTAGCCCCCCGATAGTAGCGACTATTGGCGAACGCTAGGGGGCGCAATCGGACGATGAAAGCTTATAGACTGTTGCCCAACCCTAGTGGGTTGGTCGACCCTATGGCCCAACCAATTTATGCATTCAAGACAACACAACTTTGACTTTCAATTTAATCGTCCATATCAGTGAGAACCATGAGGCCTCGCTTTTGATGCGCAGAGGTGTTCGATACGGGGCTGCACTGCAGAGAGAAATAAACGCAAGTCGTCCTCTCCACCGTCTCCTCCCTCAATGCTGACTTCTGGTGACTTGGGACAAGGAAACGATGCATTTGAAAACGAATACACGCACGCACAATTACCGATATCAATAGAGCTTCATACAGATGTGTATTTTTTCTTTGCGTGTTGTGTGTCGCACCTCCCCTGTGGCTCTTTGGCGCCCCCCAGGGGAGGCGCGCCTCACCTATTGAAAATCGCTATGGTATCTTGTAAGAACAATTCACTACTCATGTAGCCACCTACTGGCAAGGTATGGAAATGCATAACTTAAAATAAAACTCTTTCAACGCATTACTAGACAGAATAAAGATACAATTATGTATTACGTGTAAACAAACAAAAATAATTTTACCAGGGGTATATCCAGGTGCTACACGTGCAATAGTGCAATTATTGTGTTAAGAGTGAGTCTAGGGGGATGAGTCAATGGGGAGTTTGAGGTCCTTCTCTCATCACAACAGGTGACGAATATTGCTGCTGCGTTCGCACATTGTTGTATTTCTCCCAACAGGTATTGCAGCTTGTGAGCATCTGGAGTGTCTCTGAAGACCTTGCATGCCTTTGCATCCGTGGGAAGTGTGCATTCCTGATGTCTTCGTATGACTGGCAGGAAGTCAGGAAGTGCTGTTCTGTCTCTAGTTGGTTGTGTGTGCAGTGGAAGCACAGTCTGTCTTCTCTTGGGAGCCAGGTCTGTCTGTGGCGTCCCTTCTCGATGGCCCGGCTGTGTTTGCTGAGTCTGTATCTGGTCAAGGATTTCCTCAGTTTTGGGTCGGTCACGATGGTCAGGTATTCTGCTTAAAACTTAACATCTGTATCGTCATCGATCACTCGGCTTGGGGGTATTCTTTTTGTGACAATGGATGCACGTTAAGTGGCTGGAGCAAAACGGTTGATATGCCTCTGTGGTGGCATATCAAGAGCGCAACGAGCGCGCAGAGCCAAAACACTATTCCGCACCGAGTGACATGATTCAGATATGAGGATGACAAATTAAAGGCAGGTTGCTGTCGGGCGCCTCTTCCCGAAGCACGCCGTGCTTCCACTGGAACTACAGGCTGCTGCCGCTTCAGTTGCGCAATATTGTCGGCTCTGCGCTCTTGTTCCACAGTCGGCAGCGGGCTTCAGCATCACATCACAGATCGCCCCAGCACCACACCAATCGTAGGCAAAGTGACCTCGGCAGATTGCCCCAAATTGGTGCCCTAATAAATTGGGCTCCTTGACCCACTACAATTACTCTTACGTTGCATGTAAATCCAGCCAAGTCACTGCAATCACACACACTTCACATACAGGTTCATCGTTCACTTCATACTGCAGTAAAAAAAACAGAAACGGTGTGCATTATAACAAAAACGTAAATAAAACATAAGATCCCCCCCCCCCCTTATTAAATGTTAAATGTTACCGACTGATACAATGGATATAGGGCATTTAGTAAGGTCCACCACCGTTGCTTCTCCCCATAAAAAGCTAGTCAGTGTTTAATGACGTTGATTTACCTTTGAGCATTTCCTATTATAGGCTACCGTGTAACATGCTGTTTAGAATTAACGTTTGTATCAAAAAAGAAGAATCGAGTGATGCTCTTATTCCCGCTCCCCTTGCTTGACCGCGATCTAGCATCTAGGATCGATTGCTCTTCTTGTGTCCCCGGATGTCAACACTGAATTATCCAACATTGAATTTTGCAGCTGAATTTGGCATGTTGAATTTGAGGACGTTGAAAATATTTATGTTTCATTTTTTAACCTGGATTATTTGTGTGACGGGTTCACAGGAGTCGGGACACAGTTCTTAAGTGAAATGGAGAGAGTTAGTTAGTTAGTTAGGCCTTTAAGTTCCCAAAGGAACATAGGCCATCGACAAAACCCCTCCATCCTCTCCTGTCTTGGGCCCTCCGCTCCAGTTGAGGCCAGGACAGCCCTTCTTTCTTCATTTCCTGTTCTGTGGTTCTTCTCCAGGTGGTTCTCGGTCTGCCTCTCTTCCTCTTGCCCTGTGGGTTCCAGGTTAGGGCTTGCTTCGTGATTGACTTCTGTCTTCTGAGTGTATGGCCTATCCACTTCCATTTCCTCCTCCGGATTTGGGTTTCTATTGTTTCTTGTTTGGTGAGTTCCCACAGGTTGGCGTTTGAGATGGTGTTGGGCCAGTAGATTCCCAGGAGGCGTCTGAGGCACCGGTTGGTGAAAGTCTGCAGCTTATTGAGTATGTTAGTGGTGGTCTTCCAGGTTTCAGAGCCATATAGAAGGGTGGACTTGACGTTTGAGTTGAAGATTTGTAGTTTGGTCTTGAGTGACAGGTTTTTCATCTTCCAGATATTGTTGAGCATGTTGAATGTTGCCCTTGCCTTTCCAATTCTGGCTCGGACGTCCTCCTCTGTACCACCATCCACAGAAATGATAGTCCCCAGGTATGTGAAGCTGGCTACTTCCTCTAGTTGGTTTTGGTTCATGGTTATGGGAGTGTTGTTGTTGCTGTTAATTCTCATTACTTTGGTTTTTGATGAGTTAGTTTTGAGCCTGAGCAGAGCAGCAGTATCCTCTAGCTTGCCTGATTTTTCCTGCATCTGTTGATGTGTGTGAGCCAGTAGTGCCAGGTCATCAGCAAAAATCCAGATCTTCTAGCTGCTCTGTCATGCTCCACTGTATGCCAGTTCGGCTATTGCAGGTTACTGGTATCATGATCCAGTCTACGCAGAGGAGGAAGAGAAGTGGAGAGAGCAAGCACCCTTGCCGCACACCAGTCAGGACCTCAAAAGGCTCAGATATGCATCCTTCATGGAGGACTTGGCATCGCATCCCTTGGTAGGTGCTCCTAATGATGTTGGTTATTTTTGCTGGGATCCCGTAGTGGGCCGTCAGTTTCCACAGCATCTCCCTATCCACACTGTCGAAGGCTTTTTCAAAATCTATGAAATTTACATAGACAGAAGTGTTCCATTCGATGGACTTCTCAATGATAATCCTGAGGGTGGCGGTTTGGTCTCCACAGGATCTGTTTTCCCTGAAGCCGGCCTGGTTTTCCCTCAGTTTCTCATCCAACCCCTTCTGAAGCCTCTCCAGCAGGATCCGGTTGAGCACCTTCCCTGGAGTTGATAGGAGCATAATTCCGCGGTAGTTCTTGCAGTCCCTGAGGTCTCCTTTCTTTGGGATTTTCACAATGTGTCCATCTTTCCAGTCTGATGGGACACATTCTTCCTCCCAGATGGTTTTCAGTAGGTGGTAGAGCATGTTGGTAGAGGTTTCGATGTCGGCTTTCAAGGCTTCTGCTGGAATACCGTCGGGTCCCTCTGCTTTCCCTCCTCTCAATGTCTTAATGGCTTTTTTGATTTCTGGCTTGGTGGGGGGATTGCAGTTTATCTTCACCAAGTTTGGTGATGGTGGGATTTCTGGTGTCAGATGTGGGGCCTGCCTATTGAGCAGTGCTCTAAAGTGTTCAGTCCATCTCTTCACTTGGTCTTCCTTGGTTGTGAGGAGTACACCCTGTGCATTTTTAATGTGTGCCTGTGTGTGTCTGAATCTGTCTGTGAGCTTTTTGGTGGTTAGGTATAGGTCCTTCAGGTTGTTCTTTCCTGCTGCTTCTTCTGCCTGCTGTGCTAGATCCTCAATGTATTTCTTCTTGTCTCTCCTTACACTTTTCTTCACTTCCTTGTTTGCTGCTGCATAGTCTCTCTGTGCTGCCATCTTGGTTGCTCTGGTTTTGCTTCTGTTTAATGCCTCCTTTTTCCCCCTCCTCTCGCTCACTTTTCTGGTGGTGTCTGTGGAAAGCCAGGGTTTGTTGTCTGTCTTTCGTCTCCCTACTACTTCCTCACATGTGTCTTTCCACATGTTTTTCAGACCTTTCCATATCTCATCCACTTCCCTGGGGGTTTCTATTTCTATTTCCAGTGCTTGATACCGGTTGTGCAGTGCGATTTTGTAGAGTTCTGTTGTACCTATATCCTGAAATTGTTGTATATTAAATTTGACCCTTCCTTCTCTGTGTTTCATGGCTTTTAATTTCAGCTGAATCTTTGCTGTGAGGAGGTGATGGTCAGACCCTGCGTCTGCTGCTCTTCTGGCTCTAACGTCCAGCAGTGAGTGCCTAAACTTCTGGCTGATGCAGATGTGGTCAATTTGATTTTCTGTGATGTGGTCAGCAGACACCCATGTTATTTTATGGATGTTCTTGTGTTGGAACACTGACCCACCGATGACCAAGTTGTTGTCTGCACAGGCTTCTGCAAATCTCTCTCCATTCTCATTCATGGTGCCTGGTCCTTCTTTTCCCATTATTAGCTCGTAGCCGTTGTTGTTTCCACCTATCTTTGCATTCATGTCTCCCATCAAGATCATGATGTCCTTTTCTTTCCTGGACTGTAGAATGTGATGTAGTTGGTTGTAAAATTGGTCCTTGGTTTCATCATCAGTGTCGTTGGTGGGGGCGTAACATTGTACCACTTGGAGGTTTATTTTCTTGTGTGTGGTTTGGAATTTGGCTGTAATGATCCTTGAATTGATGGGTTCCCAGCTGATCAGGGCCCTCTGTGCTTCTTTGGACAACATGAATGCTACTCCCTGAGTGTGTGGTGCAGAGTCATCTGGATGTCCAGAGTAGAGGATGGTCTCTCCACTCGCCAGCTTGACCTGCCCTGACTGGAGCCACCTGGTTTCTCCCAGACCAAGGAGAGATATTTTATATCGCCTCATTTCCTCCGCTATCATTGCTGCCTTTCCCCCAGCGTACATGGTCCTCACGTTCCATGTTGCTATGTTTGTGGGTCGCCTTGAGGTCAGAAGCAGTTTCGGACGTGCTGTCTCCTTTCGGTTTTCCAGGCACGTCGTCATCATCTCTTTAGCTTGAGGTGCTGTAGAGGCTTCTTTCCCAAGGGGTAAGGATTTCTTGGGTTTCATCGATGTTTTGGTAGCTATTCTGTTTTTACGGTGTGGGATCGCTGGCCCCACGCCCAACCCCCATCTAAGGGGGAGTATTTTGGAGTTGACTTGTTAGTCCTCTTCCCTCGCCTATTGTCTTCCAGGTAATAGATTACAGTCCCATACCACATGAGGCCAGACAGGCTTTAGGTCGTGTACAAGCTGTCTCGGCACGTCAAGCCCAACCAACTCCTGCTACTGTGTAATGAAAGCTGCCCGCGGCCAGCAAACCCTACCAGCAGCGCGAGACAGCGAAATGGAGAGAACTCCTGTTTATTTCCACTTCGGACAAACAAACACAAAGTCACAAGTACAAAAAGGACAAGGTTGAATGTTCATTCCGTCCGTCACTTGGTCATACGATGCTCTCTCTGGCTCGCAGAGAGCGTCTTCCTTCTCCCTCTCTCTCAACCCCTCACTGACAGACAAGCAGGCACATAAATGCACACTTCCTGATTGGATCAGATTGCAGACACCTGTCCGCAATCAGACCCCATCACCCCAGCAGTCCCAGTGCTCCATACTCCCCCTGCAGGCCAGACGCCGCCCGACCTCCACAATTTGATTTCGAATTTTTAACACTGAAAAATAAAGCTGAATAGGATGTATTGCACATTTTCAGTGGCGATTTTGGTTTGGAAACTCTGGTGGGGCCCATGCAGGAAAATATTATAACGCAATCCAGAAATACCACATATTACTACCATCACAACAAAAACAGTAGCAAGTGACAGAGGGGACCAAAATTGCAGCTGAATAATGCCATCACTCAAACGCGAATCTGACGACATATATTAGGCTATTATAGCAATAGCACCACCAAATGGCAGCGTTCAAGATCTCACAATATCAAAACTCAAGAAAACAACAACGTGGCAACAATAAAAACACAACGGCGCACACCCTTTACACAGCAATCAATATACAAAGCCACCACTCACAATATACCAAAAAAAGAAGTATGGTTTAAGTTGTATTAAGTTTGCAGGCCACCATACTGTACAATTAACAATGAATCTAGCCTGATAGAGTGGTTGCCTATTCAGACCTGGATAATGCTGGGTGAAAATTTAAGTAAGTTTGGGCTAAGATGGTAATTACCTGTGCTTTTAGGACAGTGCTGTCTGGTCTCCTTTGTGTGGCTGAGGTGAAACACAAGCATTTTTTTCCGCTTGAACCACTCCTGGTTGAACGATCTATTCTTGTCCTTTCCCTCTTGAATAATGATTAAATCCGTTGGGCGATGTGGTCCCAAACGTTTTATCTCCAACTTCTGTTCAAGTGCTAAATCTCACATGAGACAGATACTCAACACGATTCATCATTTAATGAATGAAATGTCCATTTGTTGTTATTTACTGTAACAGTAACTGTAACAGTAACTACGTTAGCTAGCTAGCAAGATCTGATCCGCTCCCGCCGTAAACCCCGCCCTTTCTACAAATCAGCCAATGAGAAGAGCTTTGGGGCCCTAAACTTCTGGCCCCACCGCCGAAACAGAAGCGGGCGCTGCGCACGCGCTTGCTCGCGCAACAGCACCAGTTTTCTACACTGCAGCAGACAGGGCCATCTCGGCTGGGCCCCACCGAGCGGAACAGACGAGACGGAGCAACGAACTATTTCACACACAACTACTACACTACAACAATTGTGTTCATCAAATTAAAACTGCGGACATGTAATTAATTATTAACAATTAATGTATTATTAACTTATGCTCAATGACATTTTTGAAAAAAAAAAGAAAAGTATAATCGTGCCCTGCACGGCAGCGTTCTCTGGTGGGGCCGTGCCCCACTGGCCCCTAATGCAAGACGCCACTGCACATTTTAAGAGTTAAATTCATAAGCAAAAAATCCAGATGCATTATTTCAATGCATAAATATTCAGTGCTTAGAATTCAATGGCTTTTTATTTTCAAAATCCGATGGCACAGATTTACTTCCATACAATGGGCTCTGTCACTGCGTCAAATATTTTTAACCAGATCTTAATTCGGATAGTTTGCTTTTGTTTTGGTTTATTTGATGGTCAATGAGGGTGCTTAATGTGAATATATATGGTTTGTTTTACGATAATTTGGTAAGAAGACAGTTTGGTTTTTGCTTATGGCATTATTGTCAGTCAGGAAGTTAAGGAGTCTGCTATTTATAATCATACATAGAATTTTACCGAGGTTGCCGTTGACACAGACCCCGTAGTTATTAGGGTCAAATTTATCTCCACTTTTGTGGTTTGGGCTAATAATTCCAGTTTGAAATGCCAATTGGAATTTGAGATCTGTATATTTAATCGTTTCATTTAGAATGCAACACCACATGCCTTTTTTAGTTTAAGATAATTTATTTTGTCTGTGGGAGTCCCTCGAGGAAGGCCAGGGAAGCCTATTGTAGCTATGTGTCGTACTTCACTTATCTTCAGGATTTCCACTCAGACGACTGGTGTGCCATTTTTAGGGAAAGCAGCTGAGAAGGGCATCCATAGATCCTCTGCTCGGCGCAGCAACCCATCCAATCTGTGCCATCCACCGACCCTTGCCTACACGGACCTTGAAGTGGGGAGGACTCTTGAACAGCTAATCAGCAGTCAAGAAGGCAGACTCCATTTCGGCCTACGCGTCCCTCATGACCCTCCCCTTCCTGGCCCTGACAGAGACTTGGATAACTCCAAAGAACTGCTACTCCTGCTGCCCTCTCCACAGTCACTCACTAATCATTCTCCCACACCCCAAGGCCATCAGGGTGAGGAGGAGGGACCGGACTCCTCATCTCGCCGATGTGTTCCTACCAGGTCCTTCCACTAGAACACATGGCCAGATCTGCATTTGAACTCCACGCTGTCACTGTCACCCTTCCTATCAAGCTCTTCATTGTGGTGATCTAATGTCCTCCAGGTCCCCTTAATGACTTCTACGACAAGATGGATGCCCTTCTCAGCTGCTTTCCCTAAAAATGGCACACCACTCGTTATCCTTCGCAACTTCAACATCCTGCCAGCGAAGTTGCACTCACCTGAATTAACCTACTTTTTCGCCACCCCTTGACTTGACACTATCCCCTTCTCCTCCCACACACAGGGCCGGGAACCAACTTCACCTGATATTCACAAGGTCCTGCAGCAGCTCTGCTCTCTCTGTTACCCCACTCCCCATGTCTGACCATCACTTTGTTGCTTTATCTTTCCCCTTGAAGTCCTCTCCCCCCTCCTCTCTAGTCCCCACATCACCATCCGCCGTAACCTCAAATCTCTCTCTCTCTCTACGTTTGCCTCAACGTCTCTCTACGTCTGTTCTGTCTTCACTACCTTCTGTTGATCGATTCTCTCAACTATCCACTAGGGCTTTGACTTCGAACTTCGTGATTCGAATATAATTCGAATATCAAAAAAATAAATCAAAATTCGAACGAATATTAGGCAGCCCTTAATATTCGAACCTTTTATGGGCAGGCCAAGAGGGAGAGACGTCGGAGAACCCGATGCAGTCTATTCATAATATTGTAACGACCACGGAAGAGGCAGTGAATGAAGTATTGATTAGACAGGGATTTATTAGAAACATAATAAACCGTTGGAACACGCAAGAGGCGTTCTACGCATAGCTGTAGAAGACCGTTCTAGGCGTTCTACGCATAGCTGTAGACCGTCAAGTAGTAGACATAGACACTGAACATAAATAGTATGTACTAAGTATTCGGATTCAGCCCAGGTATTACTGAAGGCATTTAATGGTCAAAATATTATTAATAAATATTCGAATATATTCGAATATTAATATTAATAAACAAACGAAATTCGAATATGATTTTTGGGCAAAAGTCAAAGCCCTACTATCCACCGAGGAATCCTCCGACACTCTGCTCTCCTCCCTCTGTCCCTTTCACTCCAGACCTGCCTGATCCTCACCCCCCCTCCTTGGCTGTCCGAATCTCTGCAGACTTATAGAGCAGAGTTGCCGGCAGCAGAGAGGAAATGGAAGAGATCAGACTGTCCTAATGATCTATCTCACTATCTTTTCCTTCTCTCTGATTTGACTTTGCCGCAACAAAATTAACTCTTCTGCCTCAAACCCGAGGAAACTGTTTTCCTTGTTCTCTTCCCTCCTCAACCCTCCCTCCCCTCCACCTCCTTCCTGCCTCACTGCTGATGACTTCGTTACCTTCTTTACCCAGAAGGTAAAGGACATTAGGTCTTCTTTTATCCCTGCCTCCATCCTCCCTCCTCCCATCCCCACCTCTGTCTTTACCCAATTTATCCCTCTCACCTCCGACAGAATAATAACATAACCATGCCACTACCTGCCCCCTTGACACTATCCCTTCCTCTCTCCTCCAGGCTGTCTCAAACGACATCCTGACATTTCTCACCGCACTTTTCAACTCCTCCCTCACTTCAGCCATTGTTCCAGCGTCTTTCAAGACTGCCAGAATAAAGCCTGTCCTCAAAAAACCGACCCTTGATACCACCGACATCCAGAACTTCAGACCGGTATCTCTTCTTTTATTCCGCTCTAAAACATTGGAACGTGCCATCGCTAACCAACTGTCCTGCTATCTCTCATCTAACAACCTGCTTGACCCTCACCAGTCAGGCTTCAAGAAGGCACACTCCAATGAGACGGCTCTCCTCGCGGTGAGTCCCTCCGTGCTGCCAGAGCCACTTCCCACTCATCGGTTCTCATTCTCCTCGACCTGTCCGCAGCATTCGACACGTTGGACCACCAGATCCTCTTTGCCACTCTCGCTGAACTTGGCATTGCTGAATCTGACCTTTCCTGGTACACATCCTACCTGACGAATCACACTTATCAGGTAACATGGAATGGCTCCTTGTCCAAACCTTGCACGCTTGAAACTGGTGTCCCTCAAGGCTCGGTACTGGGGCCTCTTCTGTTCTCCTTCTATACCAGATCTCTGGGCTCTGTAATTACATCACACGGCTTGTCCTATCACTGCTCTACTGACGCCACTCATCTATTTCTCTCTTTCCCCTCATCTGACAAAGCCCCGATAGCAATACGCATATCTGGATGTCTGGCAGACGTCAGTACTTGGACAACTGCCCATCACCTGAGGCTTAACCTCAACAATATTTAGCTCCTCCTAATGCCAGGGAAAGATTGCCCACACATTGACATACTGGTCACTGTTGACAACGTCACTGTATCTCCTTCTCCAACTGCCAGAAACCTCGGTGTGGTACTGGACAATCAGTTATGCTGCACCGCAAACATCACTGCAGTGGCCCGATCCTGCAGATTTGCACATTACAACATCCGCAGGATCCGGCCCTTCCTCACAAGGGAAGCAGCTCAGCTTCTAGTCCAATCACTGGTCATCTCCCGCCTCGACTACTGCAACTCGCTCCTGGCTGGATTCCCTGCCTCTGCGATTAGACCTTTGCAGCGTATCCAGAATGTGGCAGCGCGCCTCGTGCACAACCTACCGAAGTTCTCCCATGTGACCCCCCTCTTCCGGGACCTCCACTGGCTCCCAGTAGTAGCTCGCATCAGATTCAAGATGATGGTACTGGCATACAAGGCAGTTGATGGAACTGCCCCTGCCTACCGCCAAGCATTGGTAAAGCCACACACCCCAGCTCGATCCCTCCGCTCAACTACCTCAGCTGGATGTCTGGTACCGCCATCGCTAAGAGCAAGCAAAGGTCGATCAACAAAGTCATAACTATTCTCTGCTTTGGTGGAACGAGCTCCCTGCCGACGTCAGAATCGCTCACCAGCTTCCGCAAAAGACTCAAAACTCACCTGTTCAATGTTAACCTCGACTCTGCATAGCTACCCAGCCCCTTCCGGCCACCATTGTATGTTGTACGTCCTGGCACTTAATCTACGCACTTATTGTACGCACTTAATCTACATTGCACTTGTTCACAATACACAATAATAATTGTGTAACATCTGCAGTAGCTGCTAGCATTACTGTACACGGGGAATGGGTTAGCCTAGCGATTGTTAGTACTTGCACTCGGCTCTATGAACATCTTTACTGTACTGACAGCGATTTATATTGTTTCACTTCTTATGACAAATGTACTTATTGTAAAATGCCCTAAATGTAAAATGTGAATGTCTTGTAGTTCTTAGGTTCTGATTATCTTTAATAACTGATTCTAGTGTTTGTAATTTATTTTGTATGCGTTTGTTTTTTATTCTTTACAATGGGGCCAACGAGATTGGAGAAGTGATTTACCCATAAATCTCCATTTTGAAACCCTAATTCTTCCCGTTTTTGTTTATTAAGTGTTTTCCAATTTTCCCAGAAATGGTTTGAGTCTATGGATTCCTCAATTTAGTTTATCTGGTTCCTAGCATGTTGGTCGCTTTTTCTCCTTATTGTGTTTCTGTATTGTTTTAATGTCTCATAATAATGGAGACAGATATTGTTGTTGTCTGGGTCCCTATGTTTCTGATTTGACAGGTTTATCAATGTTTTCCTAGTGTTTTTGCATTCGTCGTAGAACCACTTATCGTTAATATTGTTTTTGTTCCTAGTTTGACTGTTTGAGACCTTCAGGTTTGATTGTAAGGCTGAGATGTCAAATATGTTGTTAAGGCTTTCTACTGCCATGTTGATCCCTTCGTTTTTGCATTGAAAGTTTTTGTCTAGGAAGTTATCTAGAAGTGTCTGAATGTGTTTTTGCTTTATTGTGTTCAGATATTTTTCGACACTGCTCTCCTTCCATTTGTTTGTGCATTTGTTTATAGTGTGTATGTTTATGTAGCCTCTTGGTTAGGTGTTGGTCTATGTAGGTAGGCTGTGATTATGCTGTTGTCTGATAGTGGTGTTAAGGGGGCTGACTGTGAAAGCTCTGAGAGACCCAAGGCTAAGGCCTATGATAAAATAATCTACAGTACTACTGCTGAGATATGAGCTGTAGGTGTATCTTCCATAGGGGTCTCCGCGGGATCTACTGTTGACGATGTACAGTCCCTGGGTGCGGCACAGCTGGAACAGTTGTAGTCCATGTTTGTTTGTAGTTTTGTCATAGCTATATCTGGCAGGACAATTTGGAGAGGCAATGGTCCCATCTCCTGGTAGGTGTTTATCTCGCTGTGTGCTGATAATGTCAGGCCCCTGTCCCATCCTGGCGTTGAGGTCGCCACACATTAAAATATGACCATGGGCCTGGAAGTGGTTGATCTCCTCCTCTAGTATAGAGAATCTTTCCTTGTTGTAGTATGGGGATTCTAGTGGAGGGATATATGTTGCACCAACCCGGCATCACGCGATTTCGTTCTCATGAGCACGAACGTTAATCTATTGAAGCGTGTTCCAGAGCACGATAGTCCGACTTTTTTCTTGCTACACAGAACGAAATGTAAACCAATGCATTCTGAACGGGAGTGTTCTCAGACAATTAACGTGCTCCACAAAACGGTACGAGAGAGAGAGAGAGAGAGAAAGAGAGAGAGGGAGGGACAGAGAGAGAGAGCGAGAGATTTGTTTATGCCAAAACCACAAAATATATATATATATTGCCTAATTATATATATTGCCTATATATATATATATAGGCTATATATATAATTAGGCTATAATTATATTATTGAGCGTGTAATGAGACAATCTATAGCCAAATTGTCGAAGATGCCCGAGAACCTCCGGAAATATCAGCATGGGAAATCGGCGCATCAGACCCATGAACCTATAAAGAAAGACATCATCTCAAGTGGGAGAGAACGTTTGCGGTGCTGGTTTGTGTCACGTAAGTACAGGGCTCTCAAATCTCATGCATTCAGCGTGAGACACACGCAATTCAACCCATGCACACGCTCGAACCTGGTCTCACGAAAATACCTGACACTGTCATGTTATTTAATCTATTGAAACGTGATCAGGGACACGTATTTTCTAAATTTTGTATTTCAATTGGAAGTATTTGTCGTGTCACTAAGCACGACTTCCAAACTAAGTTTCTGTCCGCAAGCGTTCTCCCTAATGTCCCTTATGGAGCTCCGTACAGATCATTCATTGTTGAAAATTGTCTGTGATAACTAACAAATGACAGCTTTTGGCCACCTGTTTCTACTTAAAATTGTCTGTGATAACTAACAATATGACAGATTTTGGCCACCCGTTTCTACCTTCACCTTTGATACTGAGAAATTGTGACAATACACGGATATATTAAATGCAGGTGCGCTGCTCTGTAGGCAAACCGCGAAGGAAAAAAGGGTAGCTGCTTCATCTGTTCTTTTTAGAATTGTATGTCTTGATGTTTATTTTATCTAGCCATCTATTCTCTTGTTTTTGGCTACATGAAATGCAAGTCCAGTGTCGCGAGCGGACGTTGCCATGACATCTAAAAATCATACCGTATTTAAAGCTGTCACATTGTTAGTTATCACAGACAATTTTAAGTAGAAACGGGTGGCCAAAAGCTGTCATTTGTTAGTTATCACAGACAATTTTCAACAATGAATGATCTGTACGGAGATCCATAAGGGACATTTGGGACAACGCTCCCGGACAGAACCTTAGTTTGGAAGTCGTGCTTAGTGACACGACAAATACTTCTAATTGAAATACAAAATTTAGAAAATACGTGTCCCTGATCACATTTCAATAGATTAAATAACGTGAAAGTGTCACGTATTTTCGTGAGACCAGGTTCCAGAGTGTGCATGGGTTAAATTGCTTGCGTCTCATGCCGAATGCATGGGACTTGAGAGCCCTGTACTTACATGACACAAACCAGCACTGCAAACGTTCTCTCCCGCTTGAGATTACGTCTTTCTTTATAGGTTCATGGGTCTGATGCGCCGATTTCCCATGCTGATATTTCCGGAGAATCTCGGGCATCTTCGACAATTTGGCTATAGATTGTCTCATTACACGCTAAATAATATAATTATAGCCTAATTATATATATAGCCTATATATATATATATAGGCAATATATATAATATATATATATATATATATATATATATAGCATTTGTGGTTTGGCATAAACATAACTAGGGTGCACTGTACTATCTGAGAACACCCTTTCTGAAGCCTCTCTCTCGCTCTCTCTCTCTCCCTGTCCCTTCCTCTCTCTCTTTTCTCTCTCTCTCTCGTACCGTTTTGTGGAGCACGTTAATTGTCTGAGAACACTCCCATTCAGAATGCATTGGTTTACATTTCGTTCTGTGTAGCACGAAAGAAGTCGGACTATCGTGCTCTGGAACACGCTTCAATAGTGCGCACGAAATCGCGTGATACTGGGTTGGTTGCACACAGGAGGATATTTTCTTCTGACGCGGTAAGTCCCTTGTCTATCTCTAACCAGATGTAGAATTGCCCTGTTTTGATTCATTTAACAGAGTTGGTGAGTTCGGATTTGACCAAATTAAAATACCTCCCGATTCTCTTCCTTGTTTCACCCCTGGTAGTTGGGTGGATGGTACCACTAGCTCTCTGTAGTTTAGAGGGCAGCCAGTGGGACCATCTCCTCTACACCAGGGGCCTCATGTACTAAGGTTGCGTACGCACAAAACGGGGCTGAAAGTTGCGTACGTGACTTTTCACGCCAAGGTTGTGATCTATAAAAAACTAACTTGGCGGGAGAATGTGCGCAGCCCTAAGCAAACTCTGACCCATGCGTACGCATGGTTTGGAGGAAAAGGCGAAATGGCGACACAGATGGTGTGGTGGTGAACTGAAGTCAGACTGAAGAAATGTAGAGGGAGTAGAACGATTATGTTCTATCATCCCCCTTCATAAGTTGAATTTCAACCCGTATCATGTGTTAAATTATAGTAAGGCCTAATCAGAATAATTTTAGCCAACTGCGTTATTTCTCAGTTATAGCTCCAGAAACATCTCCTTAGAATCGAAATTAAAATCAAAATTCTCTATAGGCCTATTTAATCCCGTCACTCAATACTGTCCACTCCCGGATCGCAGGAGGAGGAGAAAACGGCGCGACTGCATGGAATAAAGCATCTGTCCAACATGTGTCAATAACATAATAATTTTATGAGACACTGTAAACTAGAGCTGTAGCGACGCGTCGATGACGTCGACGCGTCAACGTCAAAAATTCGTCTACGTCAAATTTCTCCGTCCACGATTTTCGACGGAGAAATGGACGAAAGTCACAATAAAGGAAAATGTCCGCGCATGAAATCATCAAAGGTATGGAAATACTTCAAGTTAAGTCCTAAACGGAAAGGTGTTGTGATTTGCACTCTTTGCCAAATGGAGTTGGCATATCACAAGAGCACGACAGCAATGTTGGAGCATCTCAAACGAGAAAGTATCTCGTGCGCATGAGAAATTATCTCGTGCGCATGAGAAAGTATCTTGTGCGCACGAGAAAGTATCTCATGAGCACGGGGAAATATCGTGCGCATATCACTGGCAGTGTGTGTGTGTGTGTGTGTGTGTGTCGTCAGCGAGTAGGTGGACAAGCGAGGAGAGCGAGCGATAGCGTGCGTGTCAGTCTAGTGAAGTCATGAACGAGTCCGGTTGTGTGTAAGAATAAAGTACCCAGCCTGTCAAGAATCGGTGGCCGCTTCATTCCATCATATTCCGACCTATAAGCAGACTCACTGTCGGTCAAAGTGAAGGGTCAAGCCACACCCTCATCACAAACTTTATATCATAGTCCGTTCCTCTTGATGCTTTTCATGACAAATCAGGCATTCAAAAGGGGTTATATTCAAGAACATTTTACGTGGGTGATTACAAACTGATTAACCAGGCTGTTCTCCGTCAGTCTTATTACCGTAACCCTAGAAATACTGCGGTGAGCCCAGTGCGTAATGCTGCACCATGGCACTGCTGGAGGACCATGCAAATGGCATGATTCGGAGGGAGAGGGTCTTCAGGGACCATAACGATTTATTGGCCCATGATGATGACTGGCTAATGAGCCGTTTTAGATTCCCTAGAGCTATGCTCTTGGATCTATGTGCTGAACTGGGTCCAGCATTGGAAAGGGCAACACGTAGGAACCACGCAATCCCGGTTCAGACGCAGGTCCTCACCACTTTGGGGTTCCTGGCAACCGGCTGTTTCCAACGGGAATTGGCAGACAGGTAAGTGTTTCATATAGCTGCATCTTACAACCTGCTTTCACATTTAAGCATAATTGTGCTAATTTTGTTTGTTTTCCACCCTGTAGATCCGGTATATCACAGCCATCCCTCAGTGCCCTAATGCCCAGCGTTTTAAATGGCATCATACATATGGGCAGTCGATACATAAGGTTTCCCTACACAGTGGAAGAACAGGCCGAGATTAAAAGGCAATTTGCAGCAATGTCCGATTTCCAAAACGTAATCGGCGCAATTGACTGCACTTACATTGCTATAAGGGCTCCATCTGAACATGAGTTCTCTTACGTCAACCGCAAGCACGTGCACACTATTAATGTTCAAGTCATATGTGATGCCCATATGAACTTTACAAACATAGTGGCACGTTGGCCTGGTGCAAAACATGATTCCTTTATTCTGACGCACAGTAGTGTAGGGAACAGACTACAGGCAGGCGCAGGGCGGGATGGCTGGCTTCTAGGTGAGTTTTTTTTTTAAAGAGGAATGTAACATTGTGGTTCTTGACATAACTAATGATTTTCTGCATTGCAGGGGACAGTGGATACCCCCTGAGACGCTGGCTCCTCACCCCAGTTTTGAACGCGCAAAGCGCCGAGGAACAACGCTATAATGAGGTCCATGGCCGTGCTCGTTCAGTGGTGGAGCGCGCCATCGGCCTCCTGAAGTGCCGGTGGCGCGCTCTGGATGCGTCGGGGGGAGGCTTTTATACCAGCCTGCCAAAGTGTGCCGCATTATAAGGGCTTGCGGCGTGCTGCACAATTTGTCCCAGAGGAACGGCATCCCTCTCCCCCCCGACCTCCCTCCCCCCGAGCTTGACCCGGAGGCCCAGCCCCCTCCGAGGCAAGTCGGATTTCAACAGGGTGCAAGAGTACGTGCGGATGTCATGCGGCGTTTATGAAATGAAGACGACTCAAGGTTCATTTTTCCACAGTATATTTTAATGTTGTGGCAATTTCGGTGATAACATTTCGAATCTGCCTCATCTCCTCAGTCAAGTTGTTGACTGCAGCTATCGTTTCCCTCTGTAGCTGCAGAACTGCGTCTGTGAGCACCCGACCAGCGGACTGACGCTTGGCGCTGGGGGTGGGGGCAGCCAGATGACCTGCGGCCGAGGGCCCCTCGCCGGCATCATCATCCTCCTCCCCACCGACCGCTGACTCTGGAGGACGCACAAGCAAAATAGGCCTATTTTGCACTAGGCCTACATGATGGATAATAAATCTATAAAAAACAGAAATCAGCTTTACCTTGTTCTTCTGTGTTGTCTCCTTCCCGTTCGGACACGATGCCACTCACGCTTGCGGTGCCAATTATGGATCCAACTTTCGTGTCAATTGGTGTTAGGTCAGGAGTACTGGGTCCCCCTCCAGTTGCAGTCACGCTCTGGCGGTTTTAGGACAGCCTCTGCTTTGCACCCACCTGTAATTAACGATCTTCACTATACGACCAGTTACATTTGAGCAATTAATTATAAACGTGTGCTGTGCGTGAGGAAATAAAAATGTACCTTTATGTCGGACCACTTTTTTTTCAATTCAGCTACTGTACGCTCCGTACCACTGACAGCGTTCACTGCCGCAGCAACATGTTGCCACTCATTCTTTTTTTTAATGTTGGTGATCCCGATCCCGTGACCGCCGAACAAAATTTCTTTTCGGGCCTCCACCTCACCCCCAAGTGTCTCCACCTCAACCTCCGTGAAGTTTCTTTTTTCGGCTTTTCTCTGTCCTGCCATTGTTTCCAACAAGACATAATACCGGCATCTGAGTCTGTTTTATATGCAGATCGCATTCATGAGGTCATTTGCATTGACCATTTATGGTTAAAAAGGGGCGTGTAGAGGGCGGAACGTGAAGCTGATTCAGCTGCGCACAATTGTAGTCAGTATGTGATTTATAAAGCAAAGATTGCGTACAGGTGTGCGTACGCAGTGTTTTATAAATCTGAATATTTTTTGGCGCACGCAAAACTTGGCTTCTGGGCGTACGCATTTTTAGTAACGATCCCACGCACAGTTTTACAAATGAGACCCCAGGTCTCTTGGAGGATGGCAATGTCTGTATTTCGGATTTCCTTGATGAAGTCTAGGTTTTTGCTTTTCAGACCAAAAGCAGTCGACCTCAGGCCTTGTATATTCCAGGATGAAATAGTAAAAGCTTTGTGTTCCATGGTGTCCTGTGTTTGATGATCCAGTAGTTTAGTTCTGGATCAGGAGATTGTAGAGCTCACTGAGCATCCTGTGCATGCTACGGTCTCGGGATGGGCTGTTTCCCCTGCTCACAGCCTGGGAGTAGGTGTGTAGAGGGGTATGCAGAAGGGGCGTGGGCGTGGGCCTGGGCTGGTGGCTACAGGGTTCGGGTGCCTGTGTTTGGGTGAACAGCTGGTGGTGGTGTGGTCTGGGGGGAGGGGGTCTTTTTGGAGTGTTTACCCTGCTCACAGACTGGCAGTAGGTGTGAAGTGGGGTAGTCAGAAGGGGCGTCAGCCTGGGCTGGTGGCTCCAGGGTGTGTGAGTGTGGGTGGACGGCTCGTGGTGATGCGATCAGGGGGGAAGGGGTCTTTTTGGAGGGAGGGGTCCTCCGGGGCCAGGGGGCGGTCTGGATGCAGGGGGGCCTCTGGACGTGGGTCTGGGTGGGATGCCCGTGGCTCTGCTAGTCCTGTGCGATGTCTTGGGTTGGCGGTTGAGAGCAGAGCGGGACCTCTGACCTGTAGATACCTGGTCGTAGAGGATGTGCTGCTCCAGGGTGGAGTGGCTTGAAAACATTGGGTTTCAAGGCACAGTCTCTAGATATTGGGGCGTTCACCCTTTGGATGACAACATGATGGAAGTCTTGTCTTGGCAGCAGGGTAGAGCAGAGTTTCTGTTGTCCGTTAATTACCGGTCATTGACCGGAATACAATGAGGAGGACCGGAAATTCTAAATGTCTCCGGTCAGAATGACCAATGGGAAAAATTATCTCTGCACAATTTGAATTGTGTTTAAATATGCTACAGTGGTCATTCGTTTAGCCATTTCATGTAAAACAATGAGGGTTTTTGATTGTAGCGTTGCCTGTGTGATAAAATCAATAAGTTGTTACATTTTGTGCACTCGCTCAAATTGATCGCTATAGCCTAACGAGGTTAGGTAGGCTAGGTTTATAAACTAAATGGCGGCAAGTTAGCGAAAGCCGGCGGCCTGCTTTGCGGAGTACCGGTAATTAAAAACCATGGCGAATCGAGTTATGATCACACACTTCTTCAAACCAAGCAGCAGCAGCGGCAGGTCTGACATCACACACAAACATTCATCTGTGTCAGAAGAGGCGGCTGATGCTGTGCCCTTGGCTCCAGCAGAAAAGAGGAGGAAAACGCGGGCGTTCAGGCTGGACCGGAAAGAGAAGTTCCGCTGGGTGAGGTGCAATAATGTAGAGGATGAGGAGAGGCTGTTTTGCGCCCAGTGCGAAAAACCCGGGAGGAAGAATTGCTTCACTCGGGGGTCTGCAAATATGCGATTATCTAGTTTAACAGAGCACAGTCAGTGCAATGATCACATTTCGGCTGCCAACCCAAAACAGCTGCAAATGGCCATGAAAGGCCAATGTGAGAAAGCCACCGACTCCTCCAAAAAAAAGATCTGCTCGCAGATGAAAGTTGTGTTTCACTTGGCCAAACACGACATCCCGGGTTATCAGTCTGTGGAGATGAAAGAGCTTCTGAGAGCAGTTCAGGCCCCGGATTTCACCACATCTGAGGGGCGTTACCGGCACAGCGACTCTATCTCTGACATGGAAATGGCTCTCGAGGATGTGGTGTTGAAGGGATTGGATGAGAAAATACGAGCCAGTGATGACATTGGGATCATAATTGACGAGACCGTCAACATTACGGTTGACAAAAAGTTGATCCTGCATGTAAAACTGCAAGTGAGTGGAAGAGTGGAGACATGCTTTGTGGGAAACTACGACGTACACTCCGGGACGGCACAGTGTATTTTCAACAAAGTAGTGGAGTTTCTATGCAGCAGGAATGTGGAGCTGTCCCTTGTAGTTGGACTGGGCTCGGATGGAGCCAGCATAATGATGGGGAGGCATACTGGAGTTGGCGCTCTGCTGAAAAAATAGTGTGTTTTCCATTCAGGTGCACTGTGTTGTCCATCGTACTGCGCTGTCCGCGATAGATGCCGCTAAAGTTGTGGACTGGGTAGGAGCTACTAGGGCTGGGATAAACGATTATTTTTTAAACGATTAATCTAGCGATTATTTTTTCGATGCATCGATTAATCTAACGATTCATTTTTTCAGTCCGATTCGATTTCGATTCGATTATCGATTATCTCCCCATTAATTGACTAATAGCAATTTATACATGTTGATTTACATATCTGAATGAAAAAAACATGAATTCCTTAACATTGCAATACATGTTTATTGCCTTTAAATTCCAAAAATAAAAGTGCAAAGTAATGCATTCTTAGAATTCTACGGTGCTCGGTCATCTGCAGCTGCTCCCGGGTGGCGCCTCTTCAGGTACTGGTGCATTGCCGTGGTGCTAAAATGGAAAGCCATCTCCATTTTGCAAACACGACATATCACGGAATCGTTTCCTTTTACATTAAAGAATTCCCATACTTTAGAGGAACGAGTGTGTGGCACCTTGCACTTATGAAAGTCTAATGGTGCGGCCACACCAACCGCGTTACTCGCGTTGGATAACGCGAGTACCGCGCCTAACCTGACGCTTGACCAGTGTGTGGTGGTTCAACGCTTCCAACGCTTCAACGCGCCAACGCAGCTAGATGAGTCCATGTCCATGCAAGTGAACGGAGCGTTCCCTCTTCGTCATAACTATAAGACCAAACATCCTTCACATTCACCGAGCGAACATTATGAAAGTAAAATGCAAATTTCTCGCTAAAAATGTTTCCATAAACGCATTTAATGGCGTAACTATGTAACTATTTCCACCCAGAATAAAGAAAGATGTCGGCCGTGGCTGCGCTGGTGTCCGAGGTAGGAAACCCAAACGCCACCGTGTTTGGGTGCATGATAGAGCTTAGATCGGGTTAGATTAAATAATCTTGGATATAAATAACAATAATCGGGTTAAATAACTTCACATGGAGTGTCTGGTGTGTTTCCAGCATTCACAGTGTTGATCAGCAAAGATATAGTCCGCCAAGACGTTGAGGTTGCTTAGCAACCAGAGACTCTGTCCATGCAAGTGAACGGAGCGTTCCCTCTTCGTCAAAACTATCAAACCAAACATCCTTCACATTCACCGAGCGAACATTATGAAAGTAAAATGCACATTTCTCCCTAGAAATGTTTCCATAAACGCATTTAATGGCGTAACTATGTTACTATTTCCACCCAGAATAAAGAAAGATGTGGGCCGTATGCTTCTGTGCAAGCTCACTACTCTCTGCCAGTGACGTCGGGTCAAGCTCCACGCTGATTGGCTACCGCGGCTAAGCGTCACGCATTGGATCGTTGAAAGTTCAATTTTCTGAACTCCGGGCGTTGGTGCGTTGGGCGCGTTACTGCGTTTACGTGCGTAATTACGTGCAACTGCCGGGTCTAACGCCCCCAACGCAACGCTTCAACGCTTCAACGCGTGTACCGCGCCGAGACAAATGGTTCCCTATGCAAAAATGCCGATTTTCAACGGCCCTAACGCGAGTAACGCGGTTGGTGTGGCCGTACCTTAAGGGTGCACTCACACTAGGCCATCTGGCCGTGGCCGTGTGGCCGTTTTCACACCTAACCGTGCTCAATTGGCCCCATTGTTCTCTGGCCTGCACTCACACTAGGCCATCTGGCCGTGGCCGTTGGCCGTCGCAGCTGTGGCCTGGCCACGGAAGGCTCTTGTACATACGTCATCACGTCGTAACACGTCATCACCAAGCGTCCGCTGCATGGACCATAATAAAGTCTGCCGCCAGTCAGAGTTTTAATAACAACAATGGATAACAACACAGAGAACACACCAACAGTTGAACCGCTTGACGCGATGTTTACCGTTTAATGGGAAAGAAGGCTCGTCGCCTTTATTATGTCCCTGGTCGTCGCATTGACTATACGTCATCCAGCTCAGGTTGCGTAGCCGTGCGTGTGCGTGTGTCGGCTCATTAGCATCTGTACTGCAGCGGCCTGTGCCGTAGCAGCACACCTCTCCCAAGTGGCCAAATTGGCCCGGCCTGGCCTGATTGGCCACACTCACACTGGCAGATTTGAGCACGGTTAGGTGCTAAAACGGCCACGGCCACGGCCAGATGGCCTAGTGTGAGTGCACCCTTAGGAGCCACTCGCGTTGCTACTACGCTCCAGTGCCGCCATCTTTGTTTTGGGTTTTTTCGAATCGACGCGCATTTTTCGCGTCGACGTAATTTATGCATCGGAAACACTGACGCCTCGTGCCCACTGCACCGTCAGTCAACGGACGTCAGAAGGCGTGGCTGACGGATGGGGGAGTAGTCTTTGCAGATGCATCCGTCAGCCAATCAAATCGGTTCGCCGGGTTCTTCCCGCTTCTTCCTGCTTGTTGCGAGGCAAGATTACCCGCTTTCCCGCTTTCCAGTATCGTCAGAGCCCGAGTCGCGTCACAGTGCTTAAATTTGCATACGCGATCTGATTGGATGACGGATCCGTCGCTGCCGAAAAAGTTGAACATTTTTCAACTTTTTGACGGTGGCGAACGCTCCAAGTCAACGGACGGATCCACAATGCATTGCGCGACCGTCCCCATTCAAAGTCAATGGGCAACGGACAACTGACGGAGGTAGTGGGCACGGGGCGTGAGGCAGAGATGACCACTTTTGCGTCAGGGAATGTGGAGGCAGCTTTCTCCATCACCCTCTTAAGGGCTATCGACACACCTTCTTGCTTGCTTCGAAGGTCGTTTGTGCCTGTGTGGATTATAATGTGACTGGGCGACCCAAGCTTGTCCTCGTCAGCAACTCCAGTGCATGTTGGGTGTTCCTGCATCTGAGTTTAGCCACTCTGTGTTTTGGGAAGAGTTTCTTCTCCTCTATGTACTTCCCATTTGAGTCTATGAGGAGCACAATCTGTGGGTTTTGTGTCTCCTCATTGGATGTGGGGGTATCTTCGGGGCATCTGGCAGTAGTGTTGTTTGGGGTAGGTGGGGTGGAAGGCAGCTGGTCGGTTTCTGCGGATGTGTTGGGGCTGTCATCAACCTGTTGCTGGGGCAGGGTCTCCTCAGGGGAGGTGGAGAGCACTCTTGCAGGTTGCTCGTTGCAGCTCAGCTTCCTGACTCCCTCCATAAGCTTCTGAACCACCTCATTCAGCTGGCTCGTCTCTGCTCTCCTTGCCTCCTATTTGTCTTGGAGTTCTCTCAGTAGGGTCCAGAGGGCAGACATGTCTCTTTCTCCATTCTTGCTGCGTGTGGTAGGCTGGACTGTGGTCTGTGCTGATTGGTGGGTGTTAAGCTGTCGCTCAAGCTCAACTTGCCTTATCTCCATCTGGGTGAAGCGATCCCTCATTTCCATGAGTGAGTGGTCCATCAGGTGAGGCTCGTCTTTGGCATTGTTTTGAGGCGGTGTGTCCAGGTGGCTTGTGGTTGGGGGGTCGTCACCAGGTTGGGCTTTCTCCTCCTGTGCTCTTTCTTTGATCTTGGAAATGTCTTGTTCTAGGAGACTGAGGCCCCGTCCACACAGAGCCGATTTTTTGGTGAAACCACATAAGTCTTGTGCGTTTCAGCCGACCGTCCAGACGGAGCCGGCGAATCCGGTGCCCGAAATCGCACATTTCTGAAACCACCCTCGGAGGTGGTTTCAAATCTGTCCGGACCTATGTGGTTTCATGTCAGGATTCGTGTGGATGCCTGAAACGCAAACAATTACGCCATTAGCCCCCCACCAGCTGGGGGACGTCAGAGTTGTGTTGATTTTTTTATTTATTATTTTATTTATATTCTTTTTGTAGCTTTAAATAAAGCCCCTTGATAAATTGAATTACTAACTGTACATTAAAAAGTATTTCTGCTCAATTTAAAAGGTTGAATCTCCTCGTATGCGCGCAGGCTTGATGCGCTCCACTTTCTTCTGTAGAGGGGTGGGCAATAGTAGGGGGGTTGGCACCTTCTGTACTTATGTGGGGGTTGTTCTTAAAAACCGTCTCCATTGTTTCAGGAATTTCACCCCTTTCACACCTCAATGTACCTTTGCAGCCAAGTTGGTGCCAGGTCTACTGTCTTTGTAGCTTTAGCTGTAGCTTGGTATGTAGTACTAAATGAACCAATTTATATAGATTCTTTCAATATATTTAACTTTCTGTTTGGTGAAGTTTCTTCAGACTGTCTAGTACTCCTAGTACTCCAAATAAGACGGTATTTCCCTTTGTTTTTTTTAGCTTCCAAAGTGGAAATAATCCTTGAGAGTGTCCTTGGATTAATCCTTGTTGAAGAAGGTCCTTCGGGGTGATTTGTCCAAAGTTAAGTATGAAATCCTTGTGGTTGGATTTTTGTTAATGTTATGATGAAAGTATCTCGTCCTTTTTGTCTTTGTGCAGGAAAATCCAAATTATTCCAACTTTAAAAAGGTGTTTCTTCCGGGTTTTTTCCTCCCTCTCCCTGCTCCTCCATTGAGCCGTGCAGCTGGTGTGCAGATACCCAGCCCATGAAGGCTCCTCCATGCTGACACTGAGGTCCTGATCGAGGTGTTCAACCAGCAAACAGCTGTCATCTTATTGAGGTCATATTCCTCATTCATCACCTCCTTTCCTCCTCCTCCTCCTCCTCCTCCGTGTCCCTCCTCCTTGTCCTAGATATTGGAAAAGCAGGGGATCCACGTAGCGCCCGGCTCTGAGATAAATCTGTATATTAATTATTCATCAGCTGTTGGGTTGGCTGGCGGCCTGCGGCGTCTTCAAGGTACCGCTGGTGTGATCATACGCACCGTATCTGGTTCTTTAGTAGCTTCCTCTCCAAGATGTGTGAATCCACTGTTAGTAGAGAATACACTGTTCAGTAGAGACTACACTGTTCAGTAGAGACTACACTGTTCATCAGTGACTACACTGTTCAGTAGAGACTACACTGTTCAGTAGAGATTACATTGTTCAGTAGAGACTACACTTTTCAGTAGAGACTACACTGTTCAATAGAGACTACACTGTTCAGTAGAGGAGACATTGTTCATTGGAGACTACACTGTTCAGTAGAGACTACACTGCTCAGTAAAGCCTACACTGTTCAGTAGAGGATACATTGTTCAGTAGAGACTACACTGTTCAGTAGGGACTACACTGTTCAGTAGGGACTACACTGTTCAGTAGAGACTACACTTTTCAGGAGAGGAGACATTGTTCAGCAGAGACTACACTGTTCAGTAGAGACTACACTGTTCAGTAGAGCCTACACTGTTTAGTAGAGGAGACATTGTTCAGTAGAGACTACACTGTTCAGTAGAGGCTACACTGTTCAGTAGAGCCTACACTGTTTAGTAGAGGAGACATTGTTCAGTAGAGACTACACTGTTCAGTAGAGACTACACTGTTCAGTAGAGCCTACACTGTTTAGTAGAGGAGACATTGTTCAGTAGAGACTACACTGTTCAGTAGAGGCTACACTGTTCAGTAGAGACTACAATGTTCAGTAGAGACTACACTGTTCAGTAGAGACTACACTGTTTAGTTGAGACTACACTTTTCAGTAGAGGAGACACTGTTCAGTAAAGACTACACTGTTCAGTAAAGACTATACTGTTCATTAGAGACTACACTGTTCAGTAGAGGATACACTGTTCAGAGACTACACTGTTCAGTAGAGGAGACACCGTTTAGGAGAGACTACACTGTTCAGTAGAGATTACATTGTTCAGTAGAGACTACACTTTTCAGTAGAGACTACACTGTTCAATAGAGACTACACTGTTCAGTAGAGGAGACATTGTTCATTGGAGACTACACTGTTCAGTAGAGACTACACTGCTCAGTAGAGCCTACACTGTTCAGTAGAGGATACATTGTTCAGTAAAGACTAAACTGTTCAGTAGGGACTACACTGTTCAGTAGGGACTACACTGTTCAGTAGAGACTACACTTTTCAGTAGAGGAGACATTCTTCAGCAGAGACTACACTGTTCAGTAGAGACTACACTGTTCAGTAGAGCCTACACTGTTTAGTAGAGGAGACATTGTTCAGTAGAGACTACACTGTTCAGTAGAGGCTACAGTGTTCAGTAGAGCCTACACTGTTTAGTAGAGGAGACATTGTTCAGTAGAGACTACACTGTTCAGTAGAGACTACACTGTTCAGTAGAGCCTACACTGTTTAGTAGAGGAGACATTGTTCAGTAGAGACTACACTGTTCAGTAGAGGCTACACTGTTCAGTAGAGACTACAATGTTCAGTAGAGACTACACTGTTCAGTAGAGACTACACTGTTTAGTTGAGACTACACTTTTCAGTAGAGGAGACACTGTTCAGTAAAGACTACACTGTTCAGTAAAGACTATACTGTTCATTAGAGACTACACTGTTCAGTAGAGGATACACTGTTCAGAGACTACACTGTTCAGTAGAGGAGACACTGTTTAGTAGAGACTACACTGTTCAGTAGAGGAGACACTGTTTAGTAGAGACTACACTGTTCAGTAGAGGATACACTGTTCAGAGACTACACAGTTCAATAAAGGATCTCTAGGTTCCACAACGTCCACGGGTTATTACATTCCTCTGGCCAGTGGGGTATACCAAGAAGCTCGCTAAACATACCCAGGCTTTCTTGGGAAAACCTGGCTCGACAGAGCCGCAACTCGCAATCAGAGTTAAATGGTACCATGAAGCTCACTTTAGATTCAGTTGGTTGAACCAGGTTTTCCGCTTTAGGTTCAGTGCGCGTTCACGTGAAAGGGGCGTTTTTTGCGTCATTTTTCTCACCTTTACGATAGATCAAGCAGTCTATATGCGTATAAGTGAAAAGATTCCGCATATTGTCTGTAAAATAACTATGCCAAATGCAGAATTGTTCGCCATTAATCCAAATAGAATGATGATGATTTAAAAATGCATAAGCAACGTCCATCCTGCCTTATTCTATCATTTAGGGAATTCACTTTAAATACACCCTATTTAAGAAATGTATCGCATGTTTTCGACCGCTGAGAGGTAGCGGCTGTAGCGTAGTGGATTAGTATAAGACCCGAACGCCAGCGACTGGGGTTCAAATTCGCCGGTCTATCATCATCAGTGTTGGGCAAGTTACTTCCAAAATGTAATATATTTCATATTACTATCATGCATTGCAGCATTTTACCCCCATAGATGTGGTGCCAGCACGGCCTTGAAAATATGGGTTCAAGTTCGAAATAAGCACAAAAATATAATTCCATAAGCTTTAGTGAATAAGTATTCCATATGCATGAGAACTAGGACTTTTTAAGCTTCACATAAATTCACGTCACTTGGGAGTCGAACCCCCCGCGCAGAAATTCAAGACTGACGCGCTACCTCCACTCTAGCACTCTGTCACTGAGACACAATGCGCAACAGTAATTATTGTCTACATAAGGTCCAAAAGGACGATCAAATAACGAACACCCTCTGATGAGAATCTGTATCTCTCATGAAGAACCCCAATTTCGTTGTTTGCACAATGACAATAAAGTCTGAAATCTGAATATCGTCAGACAATGCCAAGGGATCGGTTCTGTCCCGTAAAACCCTCTGTCTCCGGAGAGACGCCTGTACGACATGGACATAATAAAGGATGGACCACAGACTGGAAAATGGCCGCCCATTCATTCCTATAAAAACTGCTCAGTGGCGCAGGGTAACATACAGGAGCGATTTGCTTCCGCGTTATGGGGCCAAGACACGTGACCTAGTCCTTGACGTACCTGATGCAGAGATCTTCTTCTTCTTCTAGTTTAGTGGAGGATCATAGTTTTTTCCCATATACCGCCACCTACTGGACTACTACACAGGAGTTTGTGACAAGGACGTTGGCAAATGATACTTTAAATCATAAAAATAAATTCAAAGAAAAAACCAAACTAACGAAACAAAATAAACAAAATAAAACAAACTAACAAAAGAAATGAATAAATAAAAATAAAAAATAAAAAATATATATACTTAAGGTTAAATTCTTCTAATTAGGTTAGTATCTTTTAGCTAATTTATCATCAATTTCATTGCCATATATTCCATGGTGGGCTGGAATCCAACAGAACTGAATAACTAAACCAAGGCTTATAATATTTAAAAGAAGATGCTTTACCTCTATCACCAAATCTTCACGTATTGAATTATCTGTTATTAAACTTAGTATCTACAACCCATCTAAGAGCGGTTATTATTGTGGCCATCTCGATTGAGTATACTGATAAAGTCACCCACTCTATATCCATATCCTTTTTCAAATTCTGGAATATATATGCCAATACCACATTGTCCTTTGGGATCTTTAGAACCATCTGTAAATATTTTCAGATATCCATAGAATGAAGTATTTAAATAACTTGAGCAGGCATTAGCAAAACTTTGCTTGGTGAGATGCTCGCTTTTTCGAAATGGAATAAGATGCAGCTGGGTAGGCGCTGAGAGGTGATGCATGAGGCATGATGGTGGCACGGCAGACAAGTAGAGGAGCATGATGGACTGGGATCTGATGAGGAAACAAAAAAGATTATCTAACTTAAGATAAAATATACTCTGAAGTTTCCAGTTTCTGCAAACAGAAGAGAAGGGGTTTAATTAAGGCTTTGTATCATTAATAAGATAGACTGTGAATATCAAACGAAAAAATATAAAAGGCCTGGCTTAGTTTAAAGCCCACTCACCACGTCAAGGTGCAGGCCAAGAGTGGGAACATAGAACATAGAACATATGTTCATAGAACATAGAACTACCTCCACCGGCAGTTCCCAGCAATGCAGATCGTCTACTCTAACATCAACGAGAGACGCCGGTGGAGGGCTGATTATCCGGGGAAGTTAAATCACACTAGGAAATGGGTGAACAGTGTGATGAACGCATTTGTTAGTGTAGAGCATCCTGGAATAAGATTTAACTGCTGTGGTTTATACTTAAAAGACAAGGTTATTTCACCATTAGGGGAAATTACATTTTTTTAAAAAGCATTTCACAGTCTCTTGAAGCGATAATCCAGAGTGGGTGAAACTGACACTTTTAGGACCAATGCCTTCAGCCTTCTCCACTCTGAATTGTAATTTCAACCGTTTTCAATACTGTAAGATATAATCCAGGTCCTTAATCTTTATTCGATGATGCTCTTCTCTGCGTATTTGATAAATCAGTAATTATAACCTTTTTGGTAATCATTTGCGTTTATCACACTGTTCATTCATTTCACTGTTCTTCCTCTCATTCCTTTCCTTACTTTTTCTTTAGGCTACCTGTCTTTGTTTCCCCTTCCACTCTTCTGCCCCAGCCAAACAGCCAAAACAAGTGTTTTGTTAAAATTTGGGTTGGGGGGTCTTGTAATAAAAGCTTTTTTTACTGTAACACTTGGTTCAAATCCTATTTCTTACACATGCAGCCATTTGGACACCATTCTATGATAGCTGATAACCAAGGTACACACTGTAATACTATAATCAAGAGGACATACAGGCAGTTCAAATAAAAAGAGATAGAACTTTATTGATCTGGAAACTTCATAAATATGTAAGATTGCTCCATATAATACCATAGTAACATAGTAAACGTATCTAGGCCTAAAAAATTCAGTTCAATGTTATTGCTTAAGAAACAGATTCCTTCCAACTAACTATTTACGAAAAATGCAATCAATAATTTATATAAAAGTAAATGTTTACATATCGACCAGCAACGAAGTTGGAGTAGCCTACCCAAATCATGAATTGTAATACACCAACATTGTCAACTGTCATACATAGCTAACCATAACCCTGTCATACATAGCTAAACAAGCAAATGAAAATGAAATACCTACCAACGCAACTGAAATGTTAATATTAGACAATTAACAATATTAAGAAAATTACGTAGGTCTCCCATAATCATTCAGGTAATCAATACGTCCGTGCCTGTTACAGCTATTTCAATGATATGTGTGTTATATATCCGTGTTCAACGCCATTCATGTTAAGTAAAAGGACAAATCTCAGACTTTGGAAGTTAAAGGAGTTAATGGAAGTTAATTCGGAATTGAATTTAATTCGGAAGTTAATGGAGCCGTGCACTTCAAAATAGGTCCATAGCAAGGAGCCGTTTGTTTCAGTACGACTCCTTTCAGCTGCCCACCCAACATAAACTGCTAATAAAACGCTTGAGGAGGCGTTTTGAAAAGAAAAAACGTAATTTTTTTTAGAACAGGGTAGAAATATAATTATGAGCCTTTGATTGATATCCAGACATTTTTTGCGGAGACACAATCCTGTTCCCCACTTGTATTGGAGTTGACGGCGATATCTACTTCTGGGCCACATGAAATGACGGACCCCCGTCCACAGCCAGCTTAAACAGCTGCAATACCAGGCTTGGCCTCTGAGCACTGGTGGATTGCGGAAGTATGCGCCTATCCTGGGGGCCTGGGCCCCGTTTCCCGATATCGATGGATCTTCGCTCGTAAGATGGTTCGAAAGAGGGATCTTTCGAACCATCGATAATTTCTTTGGAGCGTTTCCCGAAACTCCTCTTAACGTGAACTCGCATTCGCTGCACTCAAGACGAATTTAGGATTGTACCTGTCCACTGACATGGTGCTGAAACGGGCTATGACGCAGGGGGAGAAGCAGGAATGTCGGAGGAAAATGGGGTTAAAAAGGGTTAAAATATCTCCCCATCAAGGCCAACCGCAGAGTAGCCTACGAAAAGAATAGATTGCAATAATATGAATGCTAAAGATATTAAAACACAATTGATTAAGCCTAGGCCGACATATATAGCAGTCCTAATCCTGAGCGCACGATCGGGAGGTGGAAGTTGCGCTTTAGATGCCTTCACAAGTCCAGCGGAGGGCTCCAGTTTTCGCCGGCCAAGTCATGCGCTGTGATATGTGTGACAGCTATGTTGCACAACATTGCAGCTAAGGCTGGGGTAGCTTTGGTTGAACCGGAGGACATTGAGGACGATGACGACGAGGAAGATCGGTGCGAGGACGGCCTCCCTCATAACTACGCGGCTGGTTTTCATGCACGTCGAAGAGTGATTGAGACTTTTTTTTAACCTCCTCCACCCTCCCACATGTCACTAAACATTCCCGTCAACGTGACCAATCCCCACCATATCCCAGCCTTTTGCCTGCTCCTTTGCTTGTTTTTTATAAAAATATATAATATTTTTTTTTATATTTTTTTTATTTTTTATTTTCTTTTATATTATTTTATGCTACGTTTTATGAGTAGCCCATGTCAGTCTGCACAAATCCCCCCCACTTTCTCTCACACATTTTAAGTGCCCTGCCTGCTCAAACATTTCCTGGACTGTCTCTCTCAAACTAAGAACATAATGGCCCACATTAGGCTCAGACGCACGTGATACACCATTACCAATGTGTTATAATAAAACGCATCCAATACTAGGAATGTCCGCTGGCTACGCCACTGAGGCTATAGTAGGCTAATGAGGCTCTTAGCGTCCTACGAGTACCCTGGAGCACTCGTTAGCTACTCGTGACTCGTGAGCGTTTTTAAGACGTTCGTTACCAAAGATGCTTTCGGGTAACGGTGTGAAAACTGTACGATGCTCTTACGACCCACTCTGCGATCCACTTAGGCTAAAGATGCTTTCGGGAAACGGGGCCCAGGGCTGTACGAGAAGTGCGCCAGGGTCCACGGGAACACCAACAAATGGTGACGCCATTGTCAAAGGAGGGGCTAGGAAGCTGCGCACGCCGATTTAAGTAGCCGATCTCCGGCTAGACTAAGCCGAAAAACTGCTCCCGACCAGGTTTGGTTGCGAGCATAAGTCACCATGGTGATACAGCGACGCTAAAAGAGATCGACTTTCGTGGTACAACTAACCCAGGCTTGGAGCTCAACATACCTCGCTAACCCTCTAAGCGAGCTTCATGGTACAGGGCCAAGGTGTGTGACAAGTTTATTCATATTCTAAAGGTCATGATGGGTAGGTATTCTATTTGACCAGCGAAGGAAAAGGTGAAGGTGAAGGAAACCCACATATGTTCCTCTCTGAATCAGGCGAGAAGTCGTTTACATTGAGCACTCTGAGCTCTCAGACTTTAAGGTTCCACTATTATTTATACATATACCTCACAATAAAGATGAAGGGAACAATGAGGCCGTCCCGCCGGTTGGAGGCTCTGAGGCTCAGAGCTCTGAGGCCGGCTGCCAGCGGACCTGAATAAGGCTCTTATTTATATCATGTCTGCTGCTTCAGCTGCTACTGAAGGCAGCGCTCGCCGTACGGGCTGAGCCGGCCAATGGGAAGGCGGAACAGAGCCTGTATATTTTACCGGCTCTCAGTGGGAAGCGACGCCGGCCTGATGACTCATGGAGAAATAGGATTAATAAAAGATTCACCTGAGTGTGTGAGTGTGTTTGTGTATGTTTGTGTGTGTGTGGGGGGGGGGGGGGGGTTGTGTGTGTGAGTGACTTTGAGTGTGTGAGATTGTGAGCTTGTGTGTGAGTGTGAGATTGTGAGCTTGTGTGTGAGTGAGTATGTGTGTGTGTGTGTGTGTGTGTGTGTGTGTGTGTGGGCGTGTTCGCTTGCCTGAATTTGAGTGCACCTGTTTCCTTACAAACACACATACACACACGCACAGACCCCAAAAGGTGCACGCACACACACAAACACACACTCAAATGCATTTGCAATCCCCCTTATTACTCAATTTCTCTCCCTCTACCACTCTCTCTCTTACACCCCCATTTCCTTCCACCCAGCTACACACACACAAACACAGACGCACACACACACACACCAACCCTGTGCAGCTGGTGTGTGTGTGCTTGCGCGGGCCGCTGAAAGGACGAAGGTAAATGCTCTTAGCCAGGTGATGGCGGCGTGTTGTCAGCCAGGACGGGGACCGCTACGTCATTAGCTCCTCATCCTCAGCTCTGAGGCTACGCTGTTGCACGGCCTAGCGGCCACACCTGCCTGGTGTAGCTCTTCATGCTAGGCTCTGAAGATCAGCTAACTCAATGACACACGTCTAGGGACCATACTAGCCTAGCATATATGGTAAACGGTCTGCAATTATTCAGCGCTTTTCTAACCAGTGGCCACTCAAAGCAGTTTACAATATTTTCTAACATTCCCCCATTCATGGACACATTCACACACCAACGGCGGAGTCTACCACGCAGGGCGACAGCCAGCTCTTCGGGAGCGGTTACGGTTAACCTCTCGCTCAGGGACGTCCCGAAACTCCAGGGATCGAAGGATCGAGGAGCCGGATCGAACTATCAACCTTAACTCCTTGTACGCAAGCTAGGAACCAGGGATCCTCAAAGAGGGAACACACAGGGATTTTCTCTCTGTGAGGATAATAATATAGTCCTATTAACGTCCACTGAGCTAGTGGTACTGTAGTCCACCTCTGACTCTCTTAATTCACCACACGCGTGACGACTGACTCACTGAGTCTGGAAGCTTCACATCGTTCACCTTCTCCTCGTCCTTCTGAACAAGAGGAGGCTCTGAGTTCATCTGCTCTCCCCTCAACAAGCGTTAGCCGTTCATGTTCCCTCCTCCAAGATGACCTACGCCTCAGTTCACTTCATCTCCATTGAGGGCGTAATCAGCGTGGAGACACATGTTTACACTGCGGCCGCACGTAGGAAGGATAATGAGACGCAAGATAAGATACAGAGTGAAAGACATTTTCAGAAACACAATAGAATACTATTCAAAACAAAAAGGTCTCTCTTCCTCTCTATGTCTCACTTTCTCTCCCTCTCTCTGTCTCTGTCTCTCCCTCTCTCTCGCTGTCTCTGTCTATCTTTCTCTCCCTCTCTGTCTCTATCGCTCACTCTCTCTGTCTCTTCTTCAATCTGTTTCTGCCTCTCTTTCTCTCACATGATGCAATTAATCAACTCTAGAGTTTGATGAGTTGGAAAAATGCATCGATTTTTATTGAAAGCAGATCAGTAACAAGGATGTAAATAACCCAATGATGCAAGTGTTTGTCCAAGCGACAAGGCCTTCACTCTCAATAGTACGGTATCCAATAACGCAGGTGTTCCCTGGCTGTCCCTGGGTTATGACAGGAGAGGACACGTCTGCCAACAAGCGTTTAGTTTTCTAATTGGGATTACCCTGGTGGGTATTGTTGTGTAAAATGATTAGGTCTTTGTTATTTGGTCAGTGCAGCAGGAAGTGGCTCTCAATTTCCACTGGTTTCTGTGGACAGTGTCCTGTCCTCTCTGGAACGGTCTGTCTGTTGGTATGTCTGTCTGTAGCTCTGTCCATTGGTATGTCTGTGTAGGTCTGTCTGCCGGACCGATCTATCTTTAGGTCTGTCTGTGGGTCTGTCTGATGAACCGGTCTGTCTTTAGGTCTGTCTGTTGGACCAGTCTGTCTGTAGGTCTGTCTGTTGGACTGGTATGTCTGTTGGACCGGTCTGTCTGTAGGTCTGTCTGTTGGACCGGTGGGATCGTTGTGTGGGACGGTTGTGGATAGAAGATCTGAGGATATCTGGCCACCTTGTGGTTTCTCTGCTGTCAGTATCCCACTATACAATACAATACAATACAATAACCTTTATTAACTATAGGGCATGTTAGTGTAGCATATTGCCTGGTGGGGTCCTGGTTCGTTGCATCTCTTCGTGAGATGCAGGGTTAATGGTCTGAAAGGACTGCGAGGGACTCACAGTGAGGCTTGGAGAAACTCAAAAACAACAGTCCCTTCGTGCTCAGGTTCCCATGGCGATGGAAATGTCAAACAACCCAGTTGGAGAACCGGTGTCCCGATTCAGTTGGTCAGTCTGTCATAAAGGCTACAGAGGGGGATGGTTGAGCCTGTACTGTTAACCAGTACAGGCTGATCTCTCTCTCTCTCTTTTAGTTGAAATTCTCTTGCCACCCCGACAGCAATCAATAACTAAAATGCGGCGATACATATTTCTATAAATTGATCTGGTATCTGTGGGGTCTTGTGTTTTGGGGCTGTGGCTTAGGAGGGAGGCCTGAAGGAGGGGGGGGACTGTACACATACAGTGTACAGTCATGCCAACACAGGGTGATGGAGGAAGGCGTTGGTTGTTATTAGTGTTCAGCCCCCTCATGTTGTTTTACTCTCAGTAGAGAGGAGGGGCGAGATGAGGGTCTGCATCGGTGGGCATTCGAATGACAGACACACACACACACACTCATACACAGACAGACCCTCTCTCTCTCTCTCACACACACACACACACACACACACACACACACACACACACACACACACACCTTAAAACACTCATGCATGCAAATGAAGGCGGCCCAACCCACACACAGGTGTACCGTATGACTATAAATAAATAATTGTTTGCTGGAGCATCAAAACCGATACATTCTTGTGCTGCTCCTTTTTAATCCAGTATTGTATTACGATTTAAAACAGTGACAGGTTTATTAATGTTGGACCTTGGTGAGTAACTCCAACCCTGTAGGGTGTGTGTGTGTGTCTCTGTCTCTCTGTGTCTCTCTCTCTCTCTCTTTCCCTCCCCCCCCCCCCCCCCCCTCCCCCCCCTCTCTCTCTCTCTCTCCCTCTACCATTCTTATCACCTCATGATATTATTGTGTAACCTCATTAATATGTAAAGCGTAAAGGTTTCATCTTGAGGTAGGAGATTATCGACTGGCATATTAATCTCTGATGGGGGGCCTGTGTTAATTAACCCCCTCTCTTCTTCTGGGGGGGATTCACGGGATTAGAAAATGATGGAAGTCAAAGTACTCGCCTGCAGCGAGGAGGAGAGAGTAATTACTGACATCATAGCTTCACATGCCAACAGTGATACACCGAGTGTGTGCGTGTGTGTGCATAGCTGTGTGCGTGTGTGTGTGTCTGTGTGTGGGCGTGCATGGCTATGTGTGTGTGTGCATGGCCGTGTGTGTGTGTGTGTGTGTGTGTGTTTCCTTTCTTGGATCAAAGCATAGTAAGATATAATTTTTTTTCCCACAAATTGAAAAGCAAGTTGCATGCTCAGTATAAAAAAATACATAAAATTCACCTGAATTAATTCACACGGGGGGGGGGCACTAAGCAACATTATGGGCCTCAGGACTCTGTTCTGTCGGAGGATTGGAATCGTTCATGGATCTTGATCATGCCAAATTGTTGACCGTTTCATGAAATGAATACAATTTAAGAGATTAATTACAAAAAAGTATTACAGATTAATTAATTACAGGTGACTTACTATTTCTTCACAAGGATCCTTTTTTCTTTAATGCATTATTAAAACCAAATATCTAACTTCATAATTGATCTTGCTGCATACGACTTGTTTTAGTGTTTTTCAGAGGCCGTGCGTCCTTTTCTCTTTGTGTTAATGTGGTTCCACCCAGCGGTTTTAACACAGTTGTGTCGTTCTGTCTTTGTATTAATGTGGTTCCATGCAGCGGTTTTAACACAGTTGCGTCCTTCTGTCTTTGTATTAACGTGGTTCCATGCAGCGGTTTTAACACAGTTGTGTCGTTCTGTCTTTGTATTAACGTGGTTCCATGCAGCGGTTTCAACACAGTTGCGTCCTTCTGTCTTTGTGTTAATGTGGTTCCACCCAGCGGTTTTAACACTGTTGTGTGTCCTGTTGTGTTGTGGACAGCAGGGCCCTTGTGTTCAGTGAATTGCCAGTGTGTGTTTTTACAGAACTATGGCCTCACCGGGTGCCATGAGGAATCACCGGCGATACGCTCCGTACCTCCGGAGGGAACATCGATACACCGGAGAACTATCGCCTCACTGCCCTCATACATTTAGAGGACGCAAACAAACAGACACACACACATAGATACATATACACTTACATACACAAACAAACACACACACAAACAGTCACAATCACAAACCAAATCACTACACACCCACACACTCATGCATCACCACTGGAGGACAGCTTCTCATTATCAGTTATTACCTGTCCCCGCCCCCCATCACCTCCTCCATTACGCCCCCCCCCCCCCCCCCCCCCCTCTCATCCGTGAGATGCTATTAAAGGGGCTGTGACTCATGTCAGATGGTTTGACCATCACTTACAGCCGTACCGCCTACAGATAGCAGGTCTGACAGATAGCAGGTCTGATAGCCTGAGGCCGCTGGGTGAGGCTGTGTGGTTACCACGCTCTAATGGAGGAGGGCTGATGCTATCATGAGTCATGAACACACACACGCCAACCGCGAACACACACACAGGCACGCGCACACGCATGCATGCACATACAGACACACACCCACACATGCACACATTATCAAATGTGTATCAGGGTTTGGTACACGATTTCAAAGCAACATTGAGGAACATCTCAATCTAAACGTAGCTTATCAAACTTAATTAGAAGAACAAATAAAAAACAAAAGAAGCATCCACACAATGGCTCTGGACTCGTCCTGACCTGCTGACTGAATCAGCAGGTCAGTAACCTGCTTTACATCCTGGGCCTACATACACGGTGCTCTCTAGAAAGAGGGCAAGAAAGGACCTCCTGTTCCACGGGATTCTGACCATTGTTAGACACACACACACACACACACACACACACACACACACACACACACACACACACACACACACACACACACACACACACACACACACACACACACACGGCATACTCCTAAACATTTCATTAAATTATACATTTTATTATAAATGCAACCCCTCCCCGACCGAAATGCACAAGCCGCTAATGGTCAAAGCATCGACAGCGCGGCTGTCGGCTATTTCAAGTTTCATGTTCACGTGTAACACGACTCACACAATCACAGTGTAGCTCCTCCCGGTAGTAAAGCATGAGACTCAAGCTCGTTTAAGAACAGGGTTTATTCACAGTCACCGACCGACCCGTGAGAACTAAAGAAAGTGAAAGTTAACAAATAGTCCGGTAAATACATGCTAATTCAGAACTTGCAGCTTAATGTTAATACACATACACACCAATAAAAAACACACCTCGTAGGCTGCACACTACCAAAAGGGCTGAATCTTGTATTTTCTTCTGTCTTCGTCTTCTTTGTTTACATGTAATGTCTTAACTCTTTATCTTAAATCAACTTTACCGAGTGTGGAGACAACCGACCGTGATGTTTCTCCCTTGCCATGCTCTGCCAGGTGGTGTGTCGCTAAGTTGTGCCGTGTGGAAACAAATACAAAACAATGCCCCCTCAAACTGAAAGGCAGGTAGGAACTAAAAAATAAATAAATGAGAATTAATTAAACTGACATGTAGGCAGTTACACTCCCACCAAATCACGAGTGATTTTCTTTGAACCATTTATGGGAGACATATAGTGTTTGTGAACATTACTTTCAAATATTATCATGTAACAAATCAATAATAATCAACAAGGCCAGCTAATAACACAGAGTGAGAGAATGGTACACTGTGGTCTTTAGTCTGCTTCCAACAGTGTGACCGTCTTCTGAATAGGCCTCTCCAGGTAGACTGGTTTGGAAGTGCTTCTTCCCATTTTATCCAGCGTTGGATCACTGAGTAATAACTTGAGTGTCCTCACTCTCCCATCCTTCCCAGGATGAACTTGCATGACCTTGGCCAACTTCCATTTGTTTCGTGGCATCCCATCATCCTTCAGAAGAACAATGTCGTTGACCTGTGCATCTGGGGGGGGGTCTCCTTCAGACCACTAGGGGGGGGGAGGGGTCTACTTCAGACCACTAGGGGGGGGGAGGGGTCTACTTCAGACCACTAGGGGGGGGGGGTCTCCTTCAGACCACTAGGGGGGGGGGGGTCTACTTCAGACCACTAGGGGGGGGGGGGGGGGTCTCCTTCAGACCACTAAGGGGGGGGGGGGGTCTCCTTCAGACCACTAGGGGGGGGGGGGGTCTACTTCAGACCACTAGGGGGGGGGGGGGGGTCTCCTTCAGACCCCTAAGGGGGGGGGGGTCTCCTTCAGACCACTAAGGGGGGGGGGGTCTACTTCAGACCACTAGGGGGGGGAGGGGGTCTCCTTCAGACCACTAGGGGGGGGGGGGGTCTCCATCAGACCACTAAGGGGGGGGGGTCTCCTTCAGACCACTAGGGGGGGGGGGGGTCTCCTTCAGACCACTGGGGGGGGGGGAGGGGTGGTCTCCTTCAGACCACTGGGGGGGGTGGTCTCCTTCAGACCACTAGGGTTGCCCCCCTCAGACCACTTAGTAATTTGTTCATGCAGCAAGCCGTTTGGACACTCTTCACTCAGCACTCCTTTAGCATCCTTAATGACTGCTTTCCACTTGTCGTTGCTCTTGATGAAACGGTGTTGAACCCTTGTAACTTGCTCTTTGTGCAACTCTTGGCCCTTTTCCGTCAACTTGCGAGCTCTTTGACTTCTTTGTGGCTCTGGCGAAGAAGCCTGGTTAGCAGCTTCGATGCCTTCAGATGCTTGTGGTTGCATGTCCGTTCCATGCTGCTGTATGTCTTCACCACCACCATTTCTGTCACTCTCAGAGAAAGACTGTATGTGTGACATTTTACTTTGATTACTTCAGTTAGATTTAAATGTGATACTACTCTTAGCCTTGTAGTTACTTATGGCATGGCCAAATAATCTTAGTGTAGCTGAATCAAAACTCAGTTTTAACATGTAGCAATGGTTATGCCTTTCTGTTCAATAGTTTAGCTTATTCACTTATACTCTTATTACCACCAGTGAGTTAACTCTAGCCCAGGTAAGTTAGAAATGTAATAAACACTTGCAATGCACCTTTAAATTACTGTGGTGCTGTTACCTTAATATTACCATTACTTGTTTGACAGAATTTTTTACAGTGTAACTATCATTAACACTACTTGGTTTGACACAATTTTTACAGTGTAATTATCGATAAACACAATCTCAATATCGGCGCGATTTGCATCAATGAATGTCAACAGACTTCAACAGTGAAAGGTAACGAATCCTTGTCAAAAAGAAGACACGGCCAGCAAAATAGTCGCTGAGGTTTGCTGCTGCCAGCTAGCCACTCCGTTTGCGTAGTTTTCTTCATTGAACGTCCGAAAGAAGCCTTGCTTTCTCTCAACGCGCAGTTTCAGCTTCGGTGTTGACCTGCCATCGGATTTTATTTTGATTCGCTGCTGTTGTGGTAGTTTGGTAAAATTATTTTTAAGTAAATAATCTAAATCTCCACCCTCCATAACTGCACTTGCTAAGTAGGCTACTCAAAAATGAAAACAATTCAAACATGCTAATTTCGCGCTATTTGTTTTGTTATAGTTTTTTCGGTGACGTTGATAATGATGCTTTGATTTGATTGGTGTGAAGCCAAGGTCCGAGTGGCTTCCCTTGTCCCCCTCCTGACACCCTCCCGACCAATCAGAGGAGGGCAGTGTCATGACGGTAGCCTCACCTGATTGGTCAATTCTTTCTTTTTTTTTCACCAAGGGATGCCAGCTCGGGATGGCTTCCTCGCAGTTTGCAGTGTGCAGTGTCGTGTGTCGCCGCGTCTTTAGTATATAACAGGGGCGCAGTATTGCGCATTGTGAAATGGTCAATGAGAAGAGGAAAATGGGGAAGAAATTACAGGAACACAGCACAAAATAATTAACGAAACTGTTAATATAAATGTTTTTATTGGATGACAACTACAGCCTAAAAAAACAGGGAAGCCTGGCTTCCCTTGGCCTCCGGGAGAAAACGCCACTGCCCCCCACCCCCCAACACCTAGGTATGGAAAGCCAAGAAGGCCACAATCCGGCCCTAGAATGGCGCGGTAAAAGTGCAAAACCGCACGGAATCCGTACGGAATCCGTACGGTTTCCGTACGATTTCCGTACGGATTCCGTACGGATTCCGTACGGTTTGGCAAGAATTCCGTACGGATTCCGTACGGTTTTGAATGACTAATAGCCGCGGCTATTAGTCATTCACTCCGGCTATTAGTCATTCACTCCGGCTATTAGTTATTCACTCCGGCTATTAGGTATGCATTCCGTACGGAATTCTTGCCAAACCGTATTCTAGGCCATTCTAGGGCCGGATTGTGGCCTTCTTGGCTTTCCATAAGATTGTGTCAGCGCTCCGTGCTCCACTGCCAGTGCGCACCAGGCATTAGATTAGTTACTGGTTATTACCTAGTTAACGCTCGTCGTGTAGGTCTGTTGTAGTAGTAGGCTGCAGAGAGCTGTTACTCAACGGTCACAGAACGATCAACTGGTCTCTGGCGGCGGTCACCAGTAAGTAGGCCTATCTAAACTAATGTACTTATGGAAATAAATCAGTTAAATGGGTGTATTGGGCCATTATACATTAGTAAACGTTGTTGAAATACGTCAGGATGGCCGAGCCGTCTAAGGCGCTGCGTTCAGGTCGCAGTCTCCTCTGGAGGCGTGCGTTCGAATCCCACTTCTGACACTTCTTTTGGATCTCGTGGATTGTGATTATCTGTTCAAACTTGATATGAGGTTCAAACTCAAAGTGAGAGGCCACGGTGGGGTAGTGGAAATGTGTAATGAATGAGAGGGGTGTGTGCGTGTTTTTCTGTGTGTGTGTGTGTGTGTGTGTGTGTGTGTGTGTGTGTGTGTGTGTGTGTGTGTGTGTGTGTGTGTGTGTGTGTGTGTGTGTGTGTGTGTGTGTGCATTAGTTACATATGTAAGTAGTGTAACCCATGCAACTATGGTAACGTTACAGCGCATGTTCGCTGGGGTTTATTATCGGTCCTTGTTTTACGGACATTTGAACATACGAGAGCAGTAACTGTACGTCCACACCAGGAGCAAACAAAGTTTCGCTGCGAATTTTTCTGTTCGCTTTGGTCGCTCAAGTCGCTCATGACGTACAATTCAATTATGCAGACGCATTTAAAGGAGCCGTATGCGTTTAGTAGGCCCTACAGACAGCCATATCAAATAATGAACTCTCCCATACACCTTGGCCATATTGCCGAGACGGTTTTGCTTGTTCGATAAAGAGCTTCGACAACAAGTAGGACAGTGATTCCCCCCAATATAAAAAAAATCCTAAAATGTAGGCTAATTACAACCGAGAACAAAAAACCCTGCGTGCTGTAGTAGTTAAAATATGTTTCACTGATCTGGATCTGCAAATCATGATCTGCACTCATTCGTCGCATTCAAAACAAATAGACGCACATGCAGGGCCGGATTAACCAATGGGTTTTATGGGCGCGTGCCCAGGGCCCCGCCCAGCCAGAGGGCCCAAGACTCGTCCGAATTTATTTTATTATTTTTTTCGGGCGGGCCCCTTTAAGTTGCGAATGAGTCAATATCAGCGCACGCCGGTTGCCTCGGTTTCAATTAGAAACGTTTACCAAGTATCCCCTGTTTGAGTGTAGCGGAATGTACTGTACAGGCTGTAAACTACACTGTTTCTCTAAAAATCAGTTTGATCGATGAAATACTGTGTTCATTGGTGTTTTCATTGACACATATTAATGTATATTGTAGCTACATCATAAGTAAAGATCTCTGCGCCTTCACTTTACATTCATGTTGTGTGTCAGATGGTGTTTGTTTAGGGGGGAATTTAATACGGTTGCACTGACATTTTATCAATGGGTATGGTATGAACTTACTCCCGCCAAACTCTGCAACGTATTTACTACTGTTCCGCTGGTGCAACATAGTTGATCTTAAAACATGGTCTGCAATCAACTTTCCCAAGCGTTTCTATAGCTCTCCGTATTTTTTTGACACTGCCTGTGACAAATTGTGAAGGGGAACGATCATTTTCACATCTGGCCAGAATTAAAAATGAGCTTAGAACGACACAGACGCAACAGCGCCTCACTCATGGCCATCGAGACGGAGCTACTCAGGAGCCTGGAATTCGATGAAGTTATCACTGACTTTGCTAATAGGAGAGCCCGTAAGAAGTTTTTCTAACAGGTGCGTCTGGGAGGGAGACATAAACATATATATATTATTTCTCATTTAATGTTACATATTTGTATTCAGACTTACTTCTGTTTACTAACTTCTACGTGTAATGTATTGCCATTCATTATAGCCTATAGACATACCCTGGCGGAGAGGAGTAGGGCCTACCAGGGGCGGATCTACTGGGGTGGCATGGGGTGGCAACTGCCACCCTAAAAAAAGCCTTGCCACCCCAGCTGCCACCTCAGTTGGCAGCGCAAAATTTTTTTTTTTTTTTTTTTTTTTGCTTTTACAAGACATTTACAAAAGCGAATTTCAAAAGTCCGACTGCAAGTGAATGCAACCAGGAAATATTGCCCCATCCCGCCTGCCCGACCGTTAACTTCATGTGCCTCCTTTTGTATCAACAGTCATTCGATTTGATTATATTAAACTTTATTGTCATTGAACCAAGTAACAGGTACTTGGACAACAAAATGCAAGTCATCTTCTGTAAATTATTTACAAATGGCCATCTCTAATCTACTTGGTTGCACACCTGTCTGAACTTTTATAAACCAATATAAGTCATCAATAATTATTAATAAAACAAGCTTCACATCAAGAGCAAAAAAAATAATAAGGTAAACCCAAAAGGTCTTAAATACTTAGAAATTAAAGATATCAAAAAAGAAAGAGAGGGAAATCTTTGATAGCACTTCCCCTGAATCCCCATTTGGCTCTTCCAAGCATGCAGGTAATACACTCTACTTTGGGAGTTATTCTATGTCACCGCACTTTGAGGGTGGCATTGTATGTAAATTATTGGAAAAGTAAAGTGATATTTGCACTCAAGTTGGACTGATGATTGACATCTGATAGGAATATCTCATGGACCAAAGCCAACTTATTGTTAACTAATGTACATATTGCAGCTCTCTTTGCATATATTTTTAGCCCCATGCCCCTGCTGGTATAATAGTGCAGGTGTTTGTTGTAAGGCAGGTTGATTTTGTAATTATTCAGTAATAATTTATTAAATTTTCTCTGAAACCTTTTATTTTTAAATGTAAGGCTTTACTCATCCCATAATAAATTAAATATAATGTTATTGAGTCAAAATATCTAAATGTGGGGGCTTTCCAAGTAAATATTGATTGATATGGCTTTAATTAAATCGGCATACTGTATATACTTCTGCCAGAGGGTGCCACCCCTCAAAATCTCCTGTCCCCCTCTTGCCACCCCATGAATATATTTCTAGATCCGCCCCTGGGGCCTACTAGTTTAAGGATCAAGATGAAAGAGAGGACAGAAGTGGGGAAATCAGAAAGACAGACAACCAGACCGTGATAGGGGATCCTGAGTGAAGAAAGGAGACCAAGGGATGATGCCAGTCACATTAACTGTTCTCGTATGTTCAAATGTCCGTACAACAAGGACCGATAATAAACCCCAGCTACCATGCGCTGTAACGTTAGCTTAGTTGCATGGATTACACTACTTACATAAACTAATGCACCGACACGGACGTGCAAACACTCAGATTGAGACAGAAAGACACCCCTCTCATTTCCCCTTTCTACTACCCCAAAGTAGCCAGCCAGTCACTTTGAGTTTAAACCTCCTTACCTTTTCCAAATGTTCTCCGTATTACAAAGTTTGAACAGATAATCACAATCAACGAAATCCAAATGTAATGTCAGAAGTGGCATTCTAACCCACGCCACCAGAGGAGACTGCGACCTGAACGCAGCGCCTTAGACCGCTCGGCCATCCTGACGTATGTTATTAGACCCTTCGAATCAATCAACACAAAACGCCATCATGGTTACTGCTCTCGTATGTTCAAATGTCTGTAAAAGAAGGACCGATAATAAACCCCAGCTACCATGCACTGTAACCCTACCATAGTTACATGGATTACACTACTTACATAAACTAATGCCCCGACACGGACGTGCAAACACACAGATTGAGACAGAAAGACACCCCTCTCATTTTCCCTTTCTACTACCCCAAAGTAGCCAGCCAGTCACTTTGAATTTAAACCTCCTTAACTTTTCCAAATGTTCTCCATATTACAAAGTTTGAACAGATAATCACAATCAACGAAATCCAAATGTAATGTTAGAAGTGGGATTCGAACCCGAGCCTCCAGTGGAGACTGCGACCTGAACGCAGCGCCTTAGACCGCTCGGCCATCCGGACGAAATTCATCATACCCCTTCGAATCAATCAACACGAAACGAATTTAATTGAATGCGCTGTAACGTTAGCATAGTTGCATGGATTACACTACTTACGTAAACTAATGCACCGACACGGACGTGCAAACACACAGATTGAGACAGAAAGACACCCCTCTCATTTCCCCTTTCTACTACCCCAAAGTAGCCAGCCAGTCACTTTGAGTTTAAACCTCCTTACCTTTTCCAAATGTTCTCCGTATTACAAAGTTTGAACAGATAATCACAATCAACGAAATCCAAATGTAATGTCAGAAGTGGGATTCGAACTCACGCCTCCAGAGGAGACTGCGACCTGAACGCAGCGCCTTAGACCGCTCGGCCATCCGGACGAAATCCATCATACCCCTTCGAATCAATCAACACGAAACGAATTTAATTTAATGCGCTGTAACGTTAGCATAGTTGCATGGATTACACTACTTACGTAAACTAATGCACCGACACGGACGTGCAAACACACAGATTGAAACAGAAAGACACCCCTCTCATTTCCCCTTTCTACTACCCCAAAGTAGCCAGCCAGTCACTTTGAGTTTAAACCTCCTTACCTTTTCCAAATGTTCTCCATATTACAAAGATTGAACAGATAATCACAATCAACGAAATCCAAATGTAATGTCAGAAGTGGGATTCGAACCCACGCCTCCAGAGGAGACTGCGACCTGAACGCAGCGCCTTAGACCGCTCGGCCATCCTGACGTATTTTAACAGACCCTTCGAATCAATGAAGACAAAACGCCATCATGGTTACTGTTCTCGTATGTTCAAATGTCCGTACAACAAGGACCGATAATAAACCCCAGCTACCATGCGCTGTAACGTTAGCATAGTTGCATGGATTACACTACTTACATAAACTAATGCACCGACACGGACGTGCAAACACACAGATTGAGACAGAAAGACACCCCTCTCATTTCCCCTTTCTACTACCCCAAAGTAGCCAGCCAGTCACTTTGAGTTTAAACCTCCTTACTTTTTCCAAATGTTCTCCATATTACAAAGTTTGAACAGATAATCACAATCAACGAAATCCAAATGTAATGTCAGATGTGGGATTCGAACCCACGCCTCCAGAGGAGACTGCGACCTGAACGCAGCGCCTTAGACCGCTCGGCAATCCTGACGTATTTCAACACACCCTTCGAATCAATGAACACAAAACGCCATCATGGTTACTGTTCTCGTATGTTCAAATGTCCGTACAACAAGGACCGATAATAAACCCCAGCTACCATGCGCTGTAACGTTAGCTTAGTTGCATGGATTACACTACTTACATAAACTAATGCACCGACACGGACGTGCAAACACACAGATTGAGACAGAAAGACACCCCTCTCATTTCCCCTTTCTACTACCCCAAAGTAGCCAGCCAGTCACTTTGAGTTAAAACCTCCTTACATTTTCCAAATGTTCTCCATATTACAAAGTTTGAACAGATAATCACAATCAACGAAATCCAAATGTAATGTCAGATGTGGGATTCAAACCCAGGCCTCCAGAGGAGACTGCGACCTGAACGCAGCGCCTTAGACCGCTCGGCAATCCTGACGTATTTCAACACACCCTTCGAATCAATGAACACAAAACGCCATCATGGTTACTGTTCTCGTATGTTCAAATGTCCGTACAACAAGGACCGATAATAAACCCCAGCTACCATGCGCTGTAACGTTAGCTTAGTTGCATGGATTACACTACTTACATAAACTAATGCACCGACACGGACGTGCAAACACACAGATTGAGACAGAAAGACACCCCTCTCATTTCCCCTTTCTACTACCCCAAAGTAGCCAGCCAGTCACTTTGAATTTAAACCTCCTTAACTTTTCCAAATGTTCTCCATATTACAAACTTTGAACAGATAATCACAATCAACGAAATCCAAATGTAATGTCAGAAGTGGGATTCGAACCCACGCCTCCAGAGGAGACTGCGACCTGAACGCAGCGCCTTAGACCGCTCGGCCATCCTGACGTATTTCACCAGACCCTTCGAATCAATGAAGACAAAACGCCATCATGGTTACTGATCTCGTATGTTCAATTGTCCGTACAACAAGGACCGATAATAAACCCCAGCTACCAAGCGCTGTAACGTTAGCATAGTTGCATGGATTACACTACTTACATAAACTAATGCACCGAAATGGACGTGCACACAAAGAAACCTCCTTACCTTTTCCAAATGTTCTCCGTATTACAAAGTTTGAACAGATAATCACAATCAACGAAATCCAAATGTAATGTCAGAAGTGGCATTCAAACCCACGCCACCAGAGGAGACTGCGACCTGAACGCAGCGCCTTAGACCGCTCGGCCATCCTGACGTATTTTATTAGACCCTTCGAATCAATCAACACACAACGCCATCATGGTTACTGCTCTCGTATGTTCAAATGTCTGTAAAAGAAGGACCGATAATAAACCCCAGCTACCATGCACTGTAACCCTACCATAGTTACATGGATTACACTACTTACATAAACTAATGCCCCGACACGGACGTGCAAACACACAGATTGAGACAGAAAGACACCCCTCTCATTTTCCCTTTCTACTACCCCAAAGTAGCCAGCCAGTCACTTTGAATTTAAACCTCCTTAACTTTTCCAAATGTTCTCCATATTACAAAGTTTGAACAGATAATCACAATCAACGAAATCCAAATGTAATGTTAGAAGTGGGATTCGAACCCCAGCCTCCAGTGGAGACTGCGACCTGAACGCAGCGCCTTAGACCGCTCGGCCATCCGGACGAAATTCATCATACACCTTCGAATCAATCAACACGAAACAAATTTAATTGAATGCGCTGTAACGTTAGCATAGTTGCATGGATTACACTACTTACGTAAACTAATGCACCGACACGGACGTGCAAACACACAGATTGAGACAGAAAGACACCCCTCTCATTTCCCCTTTCTACTACCCCAAAGTAGCCAGCCAGTCACTTTGAGTTTAAACCTCCTTACCTTTTCCAAATGTTCTCCATATTACAAAGTTTGAACAGATAATCACAATCAACGAAATCCAAATGTAATGTCAGAAGTGGGATTCGAACTCACGCCTCCAGAGGAGACTGCGACCTGAACGCAGCGCCTTAGACCGCTCGGCCATCCGGACGAAATTCATCATACCCCTTCGAATCAATCAACACGAAACGAATTTAATTTAATGCGCTGTAACGTTAGCATAGTTGCATGGATTACACTACTTACATAAACTAATGCACCGACACTTACGTGCAAACACACAGATTGAGACAGAAAGACACCCCTCTCATTTCCCCTTTCTACTACCCCAAAGTAGCCAGCCAGTCACTTTGAGTTTAAACCTCCTTACTTTTTCCAAATGTTCTCCATATTACAAAGTTTGAACAGATAATCACAATCAACGAAATCCAAATGTAATGTCAGATGTGGGATTCGAACCCACGCCTCCAGAGGAGACTGCGACCTGAACGCAGCGCCTTAGACCGCTCGGCAATCCTGACGTATTGCAACACACCCTTCGAATCAATGAACACAAAACGCCATCATGGTTACTGTTCTCGTATGTTCAAATGTCCGTACAACAAGGACCGATAATAAACCCCAGCTACCATGCGCTGTAACCTTACCATAGTTGCATGGATTACACTACTTACATAAACTAATCCACCGAAACGGACGTGCACACAAAGAAACCTCCTTACCTTTTCCAAATGTTCTCCATATTACAAAGTTTAGCCCAAAGTAGCCAGCCAGTCACTTTGAGTTTAAACCTCCTTACTTTTTCCAAATGTTCTCCATATTACAAAGTTTGAACAGATAATCACAATCAACGAAATCCAAATGTAATGTCAGAAGTGGGATTCGAACCCACGCCTCCAGAGGAGACTGCGACCTGAACGCAGCGCCTTAGACCGCTCGGCCCTCCTGACGTAGTTCAACAATACCCTTTGAATCAATGAACACAAATCGCCATCATGGTTACTGTTCTCGTATGTTCAAATGTCCGTACAACAAGGACCGATAATAAACCCCAGCTACCATGCGCTGTAACCTTACCATAGTTGCATGGATTACACTACTTACATAAACTAATGCACCGAAATGGACGTGCACACAAAGAAACCTCCTTACCTTTTCCAAATGTTCTCCATATTACAAAGTTTGAACAGATAATCACAATCAACAAAATCCAAATCTAATGTCAGAAGTGGGATTCGAACCCACGCCTCCAGAGGAGACTGCGACCTGAACGCAGCGCCTTAGACCGCTCGGCCATCCTGACGTATTTCAACAGACCCTTCGAATCAATGACGACAAAACGCCATCATGGTTACTGTTCTCGTATGTTCAAATGTCCGTACAACAAGGACCGATAATAAACCCCAGCTACCATGCGCTGTAACGTTAGCATAGTTGCATGGATTACACTACTTACATAAACTAATGCACCGACACGGACGTGCAAACACACAGATTGAGACAGAAAGACACCCCTCTCATTTCCCCTTTCTACTACCCCAAAGTAGCCAGCCAGTCACTTTGAGTTTAAACCTCCTTACTTTTTCCAAATGTTCTCCATATTACAAAGTTTGAACAGATAATCACAATCAACGAAATCCAAATGTAATGTCAGATGTGGGCTTCGAACCCACGCCTCCAGAGGACACTGCGACCTGAACGCAGCGCCTTAGACCGCTCGGCCATCCTGACGTATTTGAAAAGACCCTTCGAATCAATGAACACAAAACGCCATCATGGTTACTGTTCTCGTATGTTCAAATGTCCGTACAACAAGGACCGATAATAAACCCCAGCTACCATGCGCTGTAACCTTACCATAGTTGCATGGATTACACTACTTACATAAACTAATGCACCGAAATGGACGTGCACACAAAGAAACCTCCTTACCTTTTCCAAATATTCTCCATATTACAAAGTTCGAACAGAAAATCACAATCAACAAGATCATAATGTAGTGTCAGAAGTGGGATTCTAACCCACGCCTCCAGTGGAGACTGCGACCTGAACGCAGCGCCTTAGACCGCCCGGCCATCCTGACATATTGCATCAGACCCCTTTGAATCAATCAACACAAAACGCCATCATGGTTACTGCTCTCGTATGTTCAAATGTCTGTAAAACAAGGACCGATAATAAACCCCAGCTACCATGCGCTGTAACGTTACCATAGTTACATGGATTACACTACTTACATAAACTAATGCACGGACTTGCACACAAAGATTGAGACAGAAAGACACCCCTCTCATTACCCATTTCCATCAACCTTTTCCAAATGTTCACCATATTACAAAGTTTGAACAGATAATCACAATCAACGAAATCCAAATGTAACGTCAAAAATGAGATTCGAACCGACGCCTCCAGAATAGACTGCGACCTGAACGCAGCGCCTTAGACCGCTGGGCCATCCTGACGTATTACCACAATACCCTTCGAATCAATGAACACAAATCGCCATCATGGTTACTGTTCTCGTATGTTCAAATGTCCGTACAACAAGGACCGATAATAAACCCCAGCTACCATGCGCTGTAACGTTAGCATAGTTGCATGGATTACACTACTTACATAAACTAATGCACCGACACGGACGTGCAAACACACAGATTGAGACAGAAAGACACCCCTCTCATTTCCCCTTTCTACTACCCCAAAGTAGCCAGTCAGTCACTTTGAGTTTAAACCTCCTTACCTTTTCCAAATGTTCTCCGTATTACAAAGTTTGAACAGATAATCACAATCAACGAAATCCAAATGTAATGTCAGTAGTGGCATTCGAACCCACGCCACCAAAGAGACTGCGACCTGAACGCAGCGCCTTAGACCGCTCGGCCATCCTGACGTATTTTATTAGACCCTTCGAATCAATCAACACGAAACGAATTTAATTGAATGCTCTGTAACGTTAGCATAGTTGCATGGATTACACTACTTACGTAAACTAATGCACCGACACGGACGTGCAAACACACAGATTGAAACAGAAAGACACCCCTCTCATTTCCCCTTTCTACTACCCCAAAGTAGCCAGCCAGTCACTTTGAGTTTAAACCTCCTTACCTTTTCCAAATGTTCTCCATATTACAAAGTTTGAACAGATAATCACAATCAACGAAATCCAAATGTAATGTCAGAAGTGGGATTCGAATCCACGCCTCCAGAGGAGACTGCGACCTGAACGCAGCGCCTTAGACCGCTCGGCCATCCTGACGTATTTTAACAGACCCTTTGAATCAATGAAGACAAAACGCCATCATGGTTACTGTTCTCGTATGTTCAAATGTCCGTACAACAAGGACCGATAATAAACCCCAGCTACCATGCGCTGTAGCGTTAGCATAGTTGCATGGATTACACTACTTACATAAACTAATGCACCGACACTTACGTGCAAACACACAGATTGAGACAGAAAGACACCCCTCTCATTTCCCCTTTCTACTACCCCAAAGTAGCCAGCCAGTCACTTTGAGTTTAAACCTCCTTACTTTTTCCAAATGTTCTCCATATTACAAAGTTTGAACAGATAATCACAATCAACGAAATCCAAATGTAATGTCAGATGTGGGATTCGAACCCACGCCTCCAGAGGAGACTGCGACCTGAACGCAGCGCCTTAGACCGCTCGGCAATCCTGACGTATTTCAACACATCCTTCGAATCAATGAACACAAAACGCCATCATGGTTACTGTTCTCGTATGTTCAAATGTCCGTACAACAAGGACCGATAATAAACCCCAGCTACCATGCGCTGTAACCTTACCATAGTTGCATGGATTACACTACTTACATAAACAAATCCACCGAAACGGACGTGCACACAAAGAAACCTCCTTACCTTTTCCAAATGTTCTCCATATTACAAAGTTTAGCCCAAAGTAGCCAGCCAGTCACTTTGAGTTTAAACCTCCTTACTTTTTCCAAATGTTCTCCATATTACAAAGTTTGAACAGATAATCACAATCAACGAAATCCAAATGTAATGTCAGAAGTGGGATTCGAACCCACGCCTCCAGAGGAGACTGCGACCTGAACGCAGCGCCTTAGACCGCTCGGTCCTCCTGACGTAGTTCAACAATACCCTTTGAATCAATGAACACAAATCGCCATCATGGTTACTGTTCTCGTATGTTCAAATGTCCGTACAACAAGGACCGATAATAAACCCCAGCTACCATGCGCTGTAACGTTAGCTTAGTTGCATGGATTACACTACTTACATAAACTAATGCACCGACACGGACGTGCAAACACTCAGATTGAGACAGAAAGACACCCCTCTCATTTCCCCTTTCTACTACCCCAAAGTAGCCAGCCAGTCACTTTGAATTTAAACCTCCTTAACTTTTCCAAATGTTCTCCATATTACAAACTTTGAACAGATAATCACAATCAACGAAATCGAAATGTAATGTCAGAAGTGCGATTCGAACCCACGCCTCCAGAGGAGACTGCGACCTGAACGCAGCGCCTTAGACCGCTCGGCCATCCTGACGTATTTCACCAGACCCTTCGAATCAATGAAGACAAAACGCCATCATGGTTACTGTTCTCGTATGTTCAAATGTCCGTACAACAAGGACCGATAATAAACCCCAGCTACCATGCGCTGTAACGTTAGCATAGTTGCATGGATTACACTACTTACATAAACTAATGCACCGACACGGACGTGCAAACACACAGATTGAGACAGAAAGACACCCCTCTCATTTCCCCTTTCTACTACCCCAAAGTAGCCAGCCAGTCACTTTGAGTTTAAACCTCCTTAATTTTTCCAAATGTTCTCCATATTACAAAGTTTGAACAGATAATCACAATCAACGAAATCCAAATGTAATGTCAGAAGTGGGATTCGAACCCACGCCTCCAGAGGAGACTGCGACCTGAACGCAGCGCCTTAGACCGCTCGGCCATCCTGACGTATTTGAACAGACCCTTCGAATCAATGAATACAAAACGCCATCATGGTTACTGTTCTCGTATGTTCAAATGTCCGTACAACAAGGACCGATAATAAACCCCAGCTACCATGCGCTGTAACCTTACCATAGTTGCATGGATTACACTACTTACATAAACTAATGCACCGAAATGGACGTGCACACAAAGAAACCTCCTTACCTTTTCCAAATGTTCTCCATATTACAAAGTTTGAACAGATAATCACAATCAACAAAATCCAAATGTAATGTCAGAAATGGGATTCGAACCCACGCCTCCAGAGGAGACTGCGACCTGAACGCAGCGCCTTAGACCGCTCGGCCATCCTGACGTATTTCAACAGACCCTTCGAATCAATGACGACAAAACGCCATCATGGTTACTGTTCTCGTATGTTCAAATGTCCGTACAACAAGGACCGATAATAAACCCCAGCTACCATGCGCTGTAACGTTAGCATAGTTGCATGGATTACACTACTTACATAAACTAATGCACCGACACGGACGTGCAAACACACAGATCGAGACAGAAAGACACCCCTCTCATTTCCCCTTTCTACTACCCCAAAGTAGCCAGCCAGTCACTTTGAGTTTAAACCTCCTTACTTTTTCCAAATGTTCTCCATATTACAAAGTTTGGACAGATAATCACAATCAACGAAATCCAAATGTAATGTCAGATGTGGGATTCGAACCCACGCCTCCAGAGGAGACTGCGACCTGAACGCAGCGCCTTAGACCGCTCGGCCATCCTGACGTATTTTAACATACCCTTCGAATCAATGAACACAAAACGCCATCATGGTTACTGTTCTCGTATGTTCAAATGTCCGTACAACAAGGACCGATAATAAACCCCAGCTACCATGCGCAGTAACCTTACCATAGTTGCATGGATTACACTACTTACATAAACTAATGCACCGAAATGGACGTGCACACAAAGAAACCTCCTTACCTTTTCCAAATATTCTCCATATTACAAAGTTTGAACAGATAATCACAATCAACAAGATCATAATGTAGTGTCAGAAGTGGGATTCTAACCAACGCCTCCAGTGGAGACTGCGACCTGAACGCAGCGCCTTGGACCGCCCGGCCATCCTGACATATTGCATCAGACCCCTTTGAATCAATCAACAAAAAACGCCATCATGGTTACTGCTCTCGTATGTTCAAATGTCTGTAAAACAAGGACCGATAATAAACCCCAGCTACCATGCGCTGTAACGTTACCATAGTTAAATGGATTACACTACTTACATAAACTAATGCACGGACGTGCACACAAAGATTGAGACAGAAAGACACCCCTCTCATTACCCATTTCCATCAACCTTTTCCAAATGTTCACCATATTACAAAGTTTGAACAGATAATCAAACGAAATCCAAATGTAACGTCAAATATGAGATTCGAACCGACGCCTCCAGAATAGACTGCGACCTGAACGCAGCGCCTTAGACCGCTGGGCCATCCTGACGTATTACCACAATACCCTTCGAATCAATGAACACAAATCGCCATCATGGTTACTGTTCTCGTATGTTCAAATGTCCGTACAACAAGGACCGATAATAAACCCCAGCTACCATGCGCTGTAACGTTAGCATAGTTGCATGGATTACACTACTTACATAAACTAATGCACCGACACGGACGTGCAAACACACAGATTGAGACAGAAAGACACCCCTCTCATTTCCCCTTTCTACTACCCCAAAGTAGCCAGTCAGTCACTTTGAGTTTAAACCTCCTTACCTTTTCCAAATGTTCTCCGTATTACAAAGTTTGAACAGATAATCACAATCAACGAAATCCAAATGTAATGTCAGAAGTGGCATTCTAACCCACGCCACCAGAGGAGACTGCGACCTGAACGCAGCGCCTTAGACCGCTCGGCAATCCTGACGTATTTTATTAGACCCTTCGAATCAATCAACACAATACGCCATCATGGTTACTGCTCTCGTATGTTCAAATGTCTGTAAAACAAGGACCGATAATAAACCCCAGCTACCATGCACTGTAACCCTACCATAGTTACATGGATTACACTACTTACATAAGCTAATGCCCCGACACGGACGTGCAAACACACAGATTGAGACAGAAATACACCCCTCTCATTTTCCCTTTCTACTACCCCAAAGTAGCCAGCCAGTCACTTTGAATTTAAACCTCCTTAACTTTTCCAAATGTTCTCCATATTACAAAGTTTGAACAGATAATCACAATCAACGAAATCCAAATGTAATATTAGAAGTGGGATTCGAACCCGAGCCTCCAGTGGAGACTGCGACCTGAACGCAGCGCCTTAGACCGCTCGGCCATCCGGACGAAATTCATCATACCCCTTCGAATCAATCAACACGAAACGAATTTAATTGAATGCGCTGTAACGTTAGCATAGTTGCATGGATTACACTACTTACGTAAACTAATGCACCGACACGGACGTGCAAACACACAGATTGAGACAGAAAGACACCCCTCTCATTTCCCCTTTCTACTACCCCAAAGTAGCCAGCCAGTCACTTTGAGTTTAAACCTCCTTACCTTTTCCAAATGTTCTCCATATTACAAAGTTTGAACAGATAATCACAATCAACAAAATCCAAATGTAATGTCAGAAGTGGGATTCGAACCCACGCCTCCAGAGGAGACTGCGACCTGAACGCAGCGCCTTAGACCGCTCGGCCATCCTGACGTATTTCAACAGACCCTTCGAATCAATGAAGACAAAACGCCATCATGGTTACTGTTCTCGTATGTTCAAATGTCCGTACAACAAGGACCGATAATAAACCCCAGCTACCATGCGCTGTAACGTTAGCATAGTTGCATGGATTACACTACTTACATAAACTAATGCACCGACACGGACGTGCAAACACACAGATTGAGACAGAAAGACACCCCTCTCATTTCCCCTTTCTACTACCCCAAAGTAGCCAGCCAGTCACTTTGAGTTTAAACCTCCTTACCTTTTCCAAATGTTCTCCATATTACAAAGTTTGAACAGATAATCACAATCAACAAGATCATAATGTAGTGTCAGAAGTGGGATTCAAACCCACGCCTCCAGTGGAGACTGCGACCTGAACGCAGCGCCTTAGACCGCTCGGCCATCCTGACATATTGCATCAGACCCCTTTGAATCAATCAACACAAAACGCCATCATGGTTACTGCTCTCGTATGTTCAAATGTCTGTAAAACAAGGACCGATCATAAACCCCAGCTACCATGCGCTGTAACGTTACCATAGTTACATGGATTACACTACTTACATAAACTAATGCACGGACGTGCACACAAAGATTGAGACAGAAAGACACCCCTCTCATTACCCATTTCCATCAACCTTTTCCCAATGTTCACCATATTACAAAGTTTGAACAGATAATCACAATCAACGAAATCCAAATGTAATGTCAAAAATGAGATTCGAACCGACGCCTCCAGAATAGACTGCGACCTGAACGCAGCGCCTTAGACCGCTGGGCCATCCTGACGTATTACCACCAGACCCTTCGAATCAATGAACACAAATCGCCATCATGGTTACTGTTCTCGTATGTTCAAATGTCCGTACAACAAGGACCGATAATAAACCCCAGCTACCATGCGCTGTAACGTTAGCATAGTTGCATGGATTACACTACTTACATAAACTAATGCATCGACACGGACGTGCAAACACACAGATCGAGACAGAAAGACACCCCTCTCATTTCCCCTTTCTACTACCCCAAAGTAGCCAGCCAGTCACTTTGAGTTTAAACCTCCTTACTTTTTCCAAATGTTCTCCATATCACAAAGTTTGAACAGATAATCACAATCAACGAAATCCAAATGTAATGTCAGATGTGGGATTCGAACCCACGCCTCCAGAGGAGACTGCGACCTGAACGCAGCGCCTTAGACCGCTCGGCCATCCTGACGTATTTGAACAGACCCTTCGAATCAATGAACACAAAACGCCATCATGGTTACTGTTCTCGTATGTTCAAATGTCCGTACAACAAGGACCGATAATAAACCCCAGCTACCATGCGCTGTAACCTTACCATAGTTGCATGGATTACACTACTTACATAAACTAATGCACCGAAATGGACGTGCACACAAAGAAACCTCCTTACCTTTTCCAAATGTTCTCCATATTACAAAGTTTGAACAGATAATCACAATCAACAAAATCCAAATGTAATGTCAGAAGTGGGATTCGAACCCACGCCTCCAGAGGAGACTGCGACCTGAACGCAGCGCCTTAGACCGCTCGGCCATCCTGACGTATTTCAACATACCCTTCGAATCAATGAAGACAAAACGCCATCATGGTTACTGTTCTCGTATGTTCAAATGTCCGTACAACAAGGACCGATAATAAACCCCAGCTACCATGCGCTGTAACGTTAGCATAGTTGCATGGATTACACTACTTACATAAACTAATGCACCGACACGGACGTGCAAACACACAGATTGAGACAGAAAGACACCCCTCTCATTTCCCCTTTCTACTACCCCAAAGTAGCCAGCCAGTCACTTTGAGTTTAAACCTCCTTACTTTTTCCAAATGTTCTCCATATTACAAAGTTTGAACAGATAATCACAATCAACGAAATCCAAATGTAATGTCAGAAGTGGGATTCGAACCCTCGCCTCCAAAGGGGACTGCGACCTGAACGCAGCGCCTTTGACCGCTCGGCCCTCCTGACGTATTTCAACAATACCCTTCGAATCAATGAACACATATCGCCATCATGGTTACTGTTCTCGTATGTTCAAATGTCCGTACAACAAGGACCGATAATAAACCCCAGCTACCATGCGCTGTAACGTTAGCATAGTTGCATGGATTACACTACTTACATAAACTAATGCACCGACACGGACGTGCAAACCCACAGATTGAGACAGAAAGACACCCCTCTCATTTCCCCTTTCTACTACCCCAAATTAGCCAGCCAGTCACTTTGTGTTTAAACCTCCTTACTTTTTCCAAATGTTCTCCATATTACAAAGTTTGAACCGATAATCAAAATCAACGAAATCCAAATGTAATGTCAGAAGTGGGATTCGAACCCACGCCTCCAGAGGAGACTGCGACCTGAACGCAGCGCCTTAGACCGCTCGGCCATCCTGACGTATTTCAACAGACCCTTCGAATCAATGAACACAAAACGCCATCATGGTTACTGTTCTCGTATGTTCAAATGTCCGTACAACAAGGACCGATAATAAACCCCAGCTACTATGCGCTGTAACCTTACAATAGTTGCATGGATTACTCTACTTACATAAAGTAATGCACCGAAATGGACGTGCACACAAAGAAACCTCCTTACCATTTCCAAATGTTCTCCATATTACAAAGTTTGAACAGATAATAACAATCAACGAAATCCAAATGTAATATCAGAAGTGGGATTCGAACCCACGCCTCCAGAGGAGACTACGACCTACGAGAACCTTACTGTTCTCGTATGTTCAAATGTCCGTACAACAGGGACCGATAATAAACCCCAGCTACCATGCGCTGTAACGTTAGCATAGTTGCATGGATTACACTACTTACGTAAACTAATGCACCGACACGGACGTGCAAACACACAGGTTGAAACAGAAAGACACCCCTCTCATTTCCCCTTTCTACTACCCCAAAGTAGCCAGCCAGTCACTTTGAGTTTAAACCTCCTTACCTTTTCCAAATGTTCTCCATATTACAAAGTTTGAACAGATAATCACAATCAACAAAATCCAAATGTAATGTCAGAAGTGGGATTCGAACCCACGCCTCCAGAGGAGACTGCGACCTGAACGCAGCGCCTTAGACCGCTCGGCCATCCTGACGTATTTCAACAGACCCTTCGAATCAATGAACACAAAACGCCATCATGGTTACTGTTCTCGTATGTTCAAATGTCCGTACAACAAGGACCGATAATAAACCCCAGCTACCATGCGCTGTAACGTTAGCATAGTTGCATGGATTACACTACTTACATAAACTAATGCACCGACACGGACGTGCAAACACACAGATTGAGACAGAAAGACACCCCTCTCATTTCCCCTTTCTACTACCCCAAAGTAGCCAGCCAGTCACTTTGAGTTTAAACCTCCTTACCTTTTCCAAATGTTCTCCGTATTACAAAGTTTGAACAGATAATCACCATCAACGAAATCCAAATGTAATGTCAGAAGTGGCATTCTAACCCACGCCACCAGAGGAGACTGCGACCTGAACGCAGCGCCTTAGACCGCTCGGCCATCCTGACGTATGTTATTAGACCCTTCGAATCAATCAACACAAAACGCCATCATGGTTACTGCTCTCGTATGTTCAAATGTCTGTAAAAGAAGGACCGATAATAAACCCCAGCTACCATGCACTGTAACCCTACCATAGTTACATGGATTACACTACTTACATAAACTAATGCCCCGACACGGACGTGCAAACACACAGATTGAGACAGAAAGACACCCCTCTCATTTTCCCTTTCTACTACCCCAAAGTAGCCAGCCAGTCACTTTGAATTTAAACCTCCTTAACTTTTCCAAATGTTCTCCATATTACAAAGTTTGAACAGATAATCACAATCAACGAAATCCAAATGTAATGTTAGAAGTGGGATTCGAACCCGAGCCTCCAGTGGAGACTGCGACCTGAACGCAGCGCCTTAGACCGCTCGGCCATCCGGACGAAATTCATCATACCCCTTCGAATCAATCAACACGAAACGGATTTAATTGAATGCGCTGTAACGTTAGCATAGTTGCATGGATTACACTACTTACGTAAACTAATGCACCGACACGGACGTGCAAACACACAGATTGAGACAGAAAGACACCCCTCTCATTTCCCCTTTCTACTACCCCAAAGTAGCCAGCCAGTCACTTTGAGTTTAAACCTCCTTACCTTTTCCAAATGTTCTCCGTATTACAAAGTTTGAACAGATAATCACAATCAACGAAATCCAAATGTAATGTCAGAAGTGGGATTCGAACTCACGCCTCCAGAGGAGACTGCGACCTGAACGCAGCGCCTTAGACCGCTCGGCCATCCGGACGAAATCCATCATACCCCTTCGAATCAATCAACACGAAACGAATTTAATTTAATGCGCTGTAACGTTAGCATAGTTGCATGGATTACACTACTTACGTAAACTAATGCACCGACACGGACGTGCAAACACACAGATTGAAACAGAAAGACACCCCTCTCATTTCCCCTTTCTACTACCCCAAAGTAGCCAGCCAGTCACTTTGAGTTTAAACCTCCTTACCTTTTCCAAATGTTCTCCATATTACAAAGATTGAACAGATAATCACAATCAACGAAATCCAAATGTAATGTCAGAAGTGGGATTCGAACCCACGCCTCCAGAGGAGACTGCGACCTGAACGCAGCGCCTTAGACCGCTCGGCCATCCTGACGTATTTTAACAGACCCTTCGAATCAATCAAGACAAAACGCCATCATGGTTACTGTTCTCGTATGTTCAAATGTCCGTACAACAAGGACCGATAATAAACCCCAGCTACCATGCGCTGTAACGTTAGCATAGTTGCATGGATTACACTACTTACATAAACTAATGCACCGACACGGTCGTGCAAACACACAGATTGAGACAGAAAGACAGCCCTCTCATTTCCCCTTTCTACTACCCCAAAGTAGCCAGCCAGTCACTTTCAGTTTAAACCTCCTTACTTTTTCCAAATGTTCTCCATATTACAAAGTTTGAACAGATAATCACAATCAACGAAATCCAAATGTAATGTCAGATGTGGGATTCGAACCCACGCCTCCAGAGGAGACTGCGACCTGAACGCAGCGCCTTAGACCGCTCGGCAATCCTGACGTATTTCAACACACCCTTCGAATCAATGAACACAAAACGCCATCATGGTTACTGTTCTCGTATGTTCAAATGTCCGTACAACAAGGACCGATAATAAACCCCAGCTACCATGCGCTGTAACGTTAGCTTAGTTGCATGGATTACACTACTTACATAAACTAATGCACCGACACGGACGTGCAAACACACAGATTGAGACAGAAAGACACCCCTCTCATTTCCCCTTTCTACTACCCCAAAGTAGCCAGCCAGTCACTTTGAGTTAAAACCTCCTTACTTTTTCCAAATGTTCTCCATATTACAAAGTTTGAACAGATAATCACAATCAACGAAATCCAAATGTAATGTCAGATGTGGGATTCAAACCCAGGCCTCCAGAGGAGACTGCGACCTGAACGCAGCGCCTTAGACCGCTCGGCAATCCTGACGTATTTCAACACACCCTTCGAATCAATGAACACAAAACGCCATCATGGTTACTGTTCTCGTATGTTCAAATGTCCGTACAACAAGGACCGATAATAAACCCCAGCTACCATGCGCTGTAACGTTAGCTTAGTTGCATGGATTACACTACTTACATAAACTAATGCACCGACACGGACGTGCAAACACACAGATTGAGACAGAAAGACACCCCTCTCATTTCCCCTTTCTACTACCCCAAAGTAGCCAGCCAGTCATTTTGAATTTAAACCTCCTTAACTTTTCCAAATGTCCTCCATATTACAAACTTTGAACAGATAATCACAATCAACGAAATTCAAATGTAATGTCAGAAGTGGGATTCGAACCCACGCCTCCAGAGGAGACTGCGACCTGAACGCAGCGCCTTAGACCGCTCGGCCATCCTGACGTATTTCACCAGACCCTTCGAATCAATGAAGACAAAACGCCATCATGGTTACTGTTCTCGTATGTTCAATTGTCCGTACAACAAGGACCGATAATAAACCCCAGCTACCAAGCGCTGTAACGTTAGCATAATTGCATGGATTACACTACTTACATAAACTAATGCACCGAAATGGACGTGCACACAAAGAAACCTCCTTACCTTTTCCAAATGTTCTCCGTATTACAAAGTTTGAACAGATAATCACAATCAACGAAATCCAAATGTAATGTCAGATGTGGGATTCGAACCCACGCCTCCAGAGGAGACTGCGACCTGAACGCAGCGCCTTAGACCGCTCGGCCATCCTGACGTATTTCACCAGACCCTTCGAATCAATCAAGACAAAACGCCATCATGGTTACTGTTCTCGTATGTTCAAATGTCCGTACAACAAGGACCGATAATAAACCCCAGCTACCATGCGCTGTAACGTTAGCATAGTTGCATGGATTACACTACTTACATAAACTAATGCACCGACACGGACGTACAAACACACAGATTGAGACAGAAAGACACCCCCTCTCATTTCCCCTTTCTACTACCCCAAAGTAGCCAGCCAATCACTTTGAGTTTAAACCTCCTTAATTTTTCCAAATGTTCTCCATATTACAAAGTTTGAACAGATAATCACAATCAACGAAATCCAAATGTAATGTCAGAAGTGGGATTCGAACCCACGCCTCCAGAGGAGACTGCGACCTGAACGCAGCGCCTTAGACCGCTCGGCCATCCTGACGTATTTCAACAGACCCTTCGAATCAATGAACACAAAACGCCATCATGGTTACTGTTCTCGTATGTTCAAATGTCCGTACAACAAGGACCGATAATAAACCCCAGCTACCATGCGCTGTAACCTTACCATAGTTGCATGGATTACACTACTTACATAAACTAATGCACCGAAATGGACGTGCACACAAAGAAACCTCCTTACCTTTTCCAAATGTTCTCCATATTACAAAGTTTGAACAGATAATCACAATCAACAAAATCCAAATGTAATGTCAGAAGTGGGATTCGAACCCACGCCTCCAGAGGAGACTGCGACCTGAACGCAGCGCCTTAGACCGCTCGGCCATCCTGACGTATTTCAACAGACCCTTCGAATCAATGACGACAAAACGCCATCATGGTTACTGTTCTCGTATGTTCAAATGTCCGTACAACAAGGACCGATAATAAACCCCAGCTACCATGCGCTGTAACGTTAGCATAGTTGCATGGATTACACTACTTACATAAACTAATGCACCGACACGGACGTGCAAACACACAGATTGAGACAGAAAGACACCCCTCTCATTTCCCCTTTCTACTACCCCAAAGTAGCCAGCCAGTCACTTTGAGTTTAAACCTCCTTACTTTTTCCAAATGCTCTCCATATTACAAAGTTTGAACAGATAATCACAATCAACGAAATCCAAATGTAATGTCAGATGTGGGATTCGAACCCACGCCTCCAGAGGAGACTGCGACCTGAACGCAGCGCCTTAGACCGCTCGGCCATCCTGACGTATTTCAACATACACTTCGAATCAATGAACACAAAACGCCATCATGGTTACTGTTCTCGTATGTTCAAATGTCCGTACAACAAGGACCGATAATAAACCCCAGCTACCATGCGCTGTAACCTTACCATAGTTGCATGGATTACACTACTTACATAAACTAATGCACCGAAATGGACGTGCACACAAAGAAACCTCCTTACCTTTTCCAAATATTCTCCATGTTACAAAGTTTGAACAGATAATCACAATCAACAAGATCATAATGTAGTGTCAGAAGTGGGATTCTAACCCACGCCTCCAGTGGAGACTGCGACCTGAACGCAGAGCCTTAGACCGCCCGGCCATCCTGACATATTGCATCAGACCCCTTTGAATCAATCAACACAAAACGCCATCATGGTTACTGCTCTCGTATGTTCAAATGTCTGTAAAACATGGACCGATAATAAACCCCAGCTACCATGCGCTGTAACGTTACCATAGTTACATGGATTACACTACTTACATAAACTAATGCACGGACGTGCACACAAAGATTGAGACAGAAAGACACCCCTCTCATTACCCATTTCCATCAACCTTTTCCAAATGTTCACCATATTACAAAGTTTGAACAGATAATCACAATCAACGAAATCCAAATGTAACGTCAAAAATAAGATTCGAACCGACGCCTCCAGAATAGACTGCGACCTGAACGCAGCGCCTTAGACCGCTGGGCCATCCTGACGTATTACCACAATACCCTTCGAATCAATGAACACAAATCGCCATCATGGTTACTGTTCTCGTATGTTCAAATGTCCGTACAACAAGGACCGATAATAAACCCCAGCTACCATGCGCTGTAACGTTAGCATAGTTGCATGGATTACACTACTTACATAAACTAATGCACCGACACGGACGTGCAAACACACAGATTGAGACAGAAAGACACGCCTCTCATTTCCCCTTTCTACTACCCCAAAGTAGCCAGTCAGTCACTTTGAGTTTAAACCTCCTTTCCTTTTCCAAATGTTCTCCGTATTACAAAGTTTGAACAGATAATCACAATCAACGAAATCCAAATGTAATGTCAGTAGTGGCATTCGAACCCACGCCACCAGAGGAGACTGCAACCTGAACGCAGCGCCTTAGACCGCTCGGCCATCCTGACGTATTTTATTAGACCCTTCGAATCAATCAACACAAAACGCCATCATGGTTACTGCTCTCGTATGTTCAAATATCTGTAAAACAAGGACCGATAATAAACCCCAGCTACCATGCACTGTAACCCTACCATAGTTACATGGATTACACTACTTACATAAGCTAATGCCCCGACACGGACGTGCAAACACACAGATTGAGACAGAAAGACACCCCTCTCATTTTCCCTTTCTACTACCCCAAAGTAGCCAGCCAGTCACTTTGAATTTAAACCTCCTTAACTTTTCCAAATGTTCTCCATATTACAAAGTTTGAACAGATAATCACAATCAACGAAATCCAAATGTAATGTTAGAAGTGGGATTCGAACCCGAGCCTCCAGTGGAGACTGCGACCTGAACGCAGCGCCTTAGACCGCTCGGCCATCCGGACGAAATTCATCATACCCCTTCGAATCAATCAACACGAAACGAATTTAAAAAACTCTATGTTCATATGTTCATTCAGCAATTCATAAGTTGATAGGGCTAGGCTAGTATAAACTGAATAAACAAATCGAATAAACAAATAATTAAAGTATTTCATTTTGATGGTGATGGTTTTAGCATATCATTTAGCTTTGTTAAATGTTTCTTTGTCTTGTTTTAGCATATAATGCTTTGTTGATAATATGCAATAGAAACATTTCTGTTCTGTTGTGACATAGGCTACAATAGGCCTAATCATTAATAATAAAAAAACACCTGCCACAGCACTGTTTTTTTTTTCGGGGGGGGGAGGGGGGGGGGGGGCATCCAACATTTGTGCCCAGGGTCCTGTGACTGCTTAATCCGGGCCTGCGCACATGGCTAATTTGCATACGTGCACAGGACTGGTTGGCTCCGCAAGGCAAATAATGGAACATATCTATCTATCTAGGCCTTTCTGTCTATCTATCTATCAACGCGTGTCTAGTTTTAATGTGATGTATTGTGTGTATGTCCAGTACAGACTTGTTCTGTGTGGTCTTGTAGGCTACTGTCCTGTATGGGCCGAACCACCTAAATGGATTCCCGACGATTTGTGTCGTTTGGTATTAATAAAGACTTGACTAGGCTATCTATCTATCTAGACTATTTAATTAACAATTATTCACCTCAGGCTCCGTGAATAGTGGGGAATAGAGGGATAAAAGACAAGAGATATATCCCTTGTCATTTATCCCTCGTCTTGTCGATTAGTTTGTTTATGTGACGATTTCAAAAACTTTTTTGGTTTTGTTTAAAGCATGCTACACGCGATTGGTTGGTTAGATTGGTGGCATGGAGAGCAAATTAAAATGATTCCCGTTTAAATACGAACGTTCTACATGTACCCTATAAATACTCCCGCTTATCATCACTTGATATCCAAACCACTATGGCGTTTCGATCTCTGAACTGAAAAAGGTTTTGTTCAGTGAGTGAATAAAGGTAGGTAGGAACCAAAGTGCCTGCCGATGTTCCCTGGGATCCACGCAAGCGAAGAGCGTCTACATTCCGATTGGCTGTCAGTGTTTGGCCACTGAAGCGAATAATAGTCATTTGCATAAAGTTAAAAAGTCTCAACTTCTTTTTGACGCTCTGGTCGCTCAACTTTGGCCGCTGGTAGCGTTGGTCGCTTTGGTCGCTTTGGTCGCTCTTGCCCATAGAAAGTGAATGACTTCCGGCAATTTGGTCGCTCAATTCGCTTCTGGTGTGGACGTACAGTAACCATGATAGGGTGTTGTTTTTATTGACTCGAAACAATAATAGCGTCGTCAGGATGGCCGAGCGGGCGCTGCGTTCAGGTCGCAGTCTCCTCTGGGGGCGTGGGTTCGAATCCCACTTCTGACACTTCTTTTGGATCTCATTGATTGTGATTATTTGTTCAAACTTGATAAGGAGGTTCAAACTCAAAGTGACAGGCTACGTTGGGGTAGTGGAAATGTGTAATGAGAGCGGTGTCTGTGTGTCTTTCTGTCTCAGTCTCTTTACAGACATTTGAACATACAAGAGCAGTTTAACCATGATGGTGTAATGTGTTTCTTGATTCTAACAGAAGTTAGTAAATCGTCAGGATGGACGGGCGGTCTAAGGTGCAGTGTTCAGTTCGCAGCCTCCTCTGGAAGCGTTGTTTCGAATCCCACTTTTGACACCAATTTTGGATCTCGTTGATTGTGATTATCTGGTCAAACCTGATAAGGAGGTTCAAACTCAAAGTGACAGGCTACGGTGGGGTAGTGGAAATGGGTAATGAATGAGAGGGGTGTGTGCGTGTTTTTCTGTCTCAGTCTGTGTGTGTGTGTGTGTGTGTGTGTGTGTGTGTGTGTGTGTGTGTGTGTGTGTGTGTGTGTGTGTGTGCGCATTAGTTACATGTGTAAGTAGTGTAACCCATGCAACTATGGTAACGTTACAGCGCATGTTAGCTGGGGTTTATTATCGGTCCTTGATTTACGGACATTTGAACATACGAGAGCAGTAACAATGATGGTGTTTTGTGTTCATTGATTCAAATGTATTATATAAATCGTCAGGATGGCCGAGCGGTCTAAGGCGCTGCGTTCAGGTCGCAGTCTCTTCTGGAGGCGTTGGTTCGAATCCCACTTCTGACATTGCATTTGGATTTCGTTGATTGTGATTATTTGTTCAAACTTTGTAATATGGAGAACATTTGGAAAAGCTAAGGAGGTTTAAACTCAAAGTGACTGGCTGGCAACATTGAGGTAGTAGAAAGGGGAAATGAGAGGGTTGTGTTTCTGTCTCAATCTATGTGTTTGCACGTCCGTGTCGGTGCATTAGTTTATATAAGTAGTTTAATCCATGCAACTATGGTAACGTTACAGCGCATGGTAGCTGCGGTTTACTATCGGTCCTTGTTTTACGGACGTTTGAACATACGAGAACAGTAACCATGATGGCGTTTTTTTGTTCATTGATTCGAAGGGTCTGAAGTAATACGTCAGGATGGCCGTGCGGTCTAAGGCGCTGCGTTAAGGTCGTAGTCCCCTCTGGAGGCCTGGGTTCGAATCCCACTTCTGACAATACATTTGGAATTCGTTGATTGTGATTATCTGTTCAAACTTTGTAATATGGAGAACATTTGGAAAAGTTAAGGAGGTTTAAACTCAAATTGACTGGCTGGCTACTTTGGGGTAGTAGAAAGGGGAAATGAGAGGGGTGTCTTTCTGTCTCAATCTGTGTGTTTCCACGTCCGTGTCGGTGCTTTAGTTTATGTAAGTAGTGTAATCCATGTAACTATGGTAGGGTTACAGTGCATGGTAGCTGGGCTTTATTATCGGTCCTTGTTTTACAGACATTTGAACATACGAGAGCAGTAACCATGATGGCGTTTTGTGTTAATTGATTCGAAGGGTCTTATGCAATACGTCATGATGTCCGAGCGGTCTAAGGCGCTGCGTTCAGGTCGCACTCTCAACTGGAGGGGTGGGTTTGAATCCCACTTCTGACAATACATTTGGATTTCGTTGATTGTGATTATCTGTTCAAACTTTGTAATATGGAGAACATTTGAAAAAGGTAAGGAGATTTAAACTCAAAGTGACTCGCTGGCCAAGGTTGGGTAGTGGAAATGGGTAATGAGAGGGGTGTCATTCTGTCTCAATCTGTGTGTGTGTATGTGCATTAGTTCATGAAAGTAGTGTAATCCATGTAACTATGGTAAGGTTACAGCGCATGGTAGCTGCGGTTTACTATCGGTCCTTGTTTTACGGACATTTGAACATACGAGAGCAGTAACCATGATGGTGTGTTGTGTTTATTGATTCGAAAGGTGTTGTTAAAATACGTCAGGATGGCCGAGCGGTCTAAGGCGCTGCGTTCAGGTCGCAGTCTCCTTTGGAGGCGTGGGTTAATCCCACTTCTGACACTACATTATGATCTTGTTGATTGTGATTATCTGTTCAAACTTTGTAATATGGAGAACATTTGGAAAGGTAAGGAGATTTAAACTCAAAGTGACTGGCTGGCTACGGTGGGGTAGTGGAAATGGGTAATGAGAGGGGTGTCTTTCTGTCTCAATCTTTGTGTGCATGTCCGTGTCTGTGCATTAGTTTATCTAAGTAGTGTAATCCATGTAACTATGGTAACGTTACAGCGCATTAAATTAAATTCGTTTTGTGTTTATTGATTCAAAGGGGTCTTATGAAATATGTCAGGATGGCCGAGCGGTCTAAGGCGCTGCGTTCAGGTCGCAGTCTCCTCTGGAGGCGTGGGTTCGAATCCCACTTCTGACACTACATTTTGATCTTGTTGATTGTGATTATCTGTTCAAACTTTGTAATATGGAGAACATTTGGAAAGGTAAGGAGATTTAAACTCAAAGTGATTGTGATTATCTATTCAAACTTTGTAATATGGAGAACATTTGGAAAAGGTAAGGAGGTTTAAACTCAAAGTGACTGGCAGGCTACTTTGGGGTAGTAGAAAGGGGAAATGAGAGGGGTGTCTTTCTGTCTCAATCTGTGTGTTTGTACCTCCGTGTCGGTGCATTAGTTTATGTAAGAAGTGTAATAAGTAGTGTAATCCATGTAACTATGGTAAGGTTACAGCGCATGGTAGCTGGGGTTTATGATCAGTCCATGTTTTACGGACATTTGAACATACGAGAGCAATAACCATGATGGTGTGTTGTGTTTATTGATTCGAAAGTTATTGTTAAAATATGTTAGGATGGCTGAGCGGTCTAAGGTGCTGCGTTCAGGTTGCAGTCTCCTCTGGAGGCGTGGGTTGGAATCCCACTTCTGACACTACATTTTGATCTTGTTGATTGTGATTATCTGTTCAAACTTTGTAATTTGGAGAACATTTGGAAAGGTAAGGAGATTTAAACTCAAAATGACTGGCTGGCTACGGTGGGGTAGTGGAAATGGGTAATGAGAGGGGTGTCTTTCTGTCTCAATCTTTGTGTGCACGTCCGTGTCGGTGCATTAGTTTATGTAAGTAGTGTAATCTATGCAACTATGGTAAGGTTACAGCGCATGGTAGCTGGGGTTTATTATCGGTCCTTGTTGCACGGACATTTGAACATACGAGAACAGTAACCATGATGGCGTTTTGTGTTCATTGATTCGAAGGGTCAGTTTAAATACGTCAGGATGGCCGAGCGGTCTAAGGCGCTGCGTTCAGGTCGCAGTCTACTCTGGAGGCGTGAGTTCGATTCCCACTTCTGACATTACATTTGGATTTCGTTGATTGTTATTATCTGTTCAAACTTTGTAATATGGAGAACATTTGGAAAAGGTAAGGAGGTTTAAACTCAAAGCGATTGGCTGGCTACGGTGGGGTGGTGGAAATGGGTAATGAGAGGGGTGTCTTTCTGTCTCAATCTTTGTGTGCACGTCCGTGTCGGTGCATTAGTTTATGTAAGTAGTGTAATCCATGCAACTATGGTAAGGTTACAGCGCATGGTAGCAGGGGTTTATTATTGGTCCTTGTTGTACGGACATTTGAACATACGAGAACAGTAACCATGATGGCGTCTTGTGTTCATTGATTCGAAGGGGTATGATGAAACTTGTCACGATGGCCGAGCGGTCTAAGGCGCTGCGTTCAGGTCGCAGTCTCCTCTGGAGGCGTGGGTTTGAATCCCACTTCTGACATTACATTTGGATTTCGTTGATTGTGATTATCTGTTCAAACTTTGTAATATGGAGAACATTTGGAAAAGGTAAGGAGGTTTAAACTCAAAGTGACTGGCTGGCTACTTTGGGGTAGTAGAAAGGGGAAATGAGAGGGGTGTCTTTCTGTCTCAATCTGTGTGTTTGCACGTCCGTGTCGGTGCATTAGTTTATATAAGTAGTTTAATCCATGCAACTATGGTAACGCTACAGCGCATGGTAGCTGCGGTTTACTATCGGTCCTTCTTTTACGGACGTTTGAACATACGAGAACAGTAACCATGATGGCGTTTTGTGTTCATTGATTCGAAGGGTCTGAAGTAATACGTCAGGATGGCCGTGCGGTCTAAGGCGCTGCGTTAAGGTCGTAGTCCCCTCTGGAGGCGTGGGTTCGAATCCCACTTCTGACAATATGTGAGGGACCGGCGTGGTCGCCCCACGTATCTGGGATACGGCCAACTGGGAATTCCGAGTGTGAGCAAAAAATGAGGGCAATGGACTGAGGACTAAGAAAAAGTGAAGTTTTAATGTCTCCAAAACATTCACAAAAATAGAGCAACGTTCAAAAATGAAAAGGAAATGACTGCATCAGTCAGCAAACCAAACTAAGATAACATAAAACAGCATACCATAACATACGTTTCTCGTACTGGCCTCACTCCAAGCCAGCACCACCTTCAGCCCCAAACACCAAATGAAAAGGCCCTTAAATAGGGAAATGGTAATTGGACCAATCACGGCCATATGGGCCAGACCATTAGCTGGGGGAACATTTACCTAAAGCTAACATTACTATACTGCCCCCTACCGGGACGGAAGACTAACTTCCACCAGCCCAATCTAATACACACACACACAATATAATAATAATAATAATAATAATAATAAAAGCTCTAATGCGAGACAGTGAGAAGGGGGAGGATTTCACCTTCTCACATTTCCCACCACCTCTGGAGTTTCGCCAACAGGATGGCGAGACAAAAAGTCTGCCTCAGTATTCTGCCTTCCCGCTCGGTACTGCACCCTGAAACGCAATGGTTGCAGTGCCAAGAACCAGCGGGTGATGCGAGCATTCGAGTCCTTCATGCTACCCAGCCACTGTGAGGCGCGGTGATCCACAACGAAGGGGTCACGCCCCCTGTCTACCCCTTAGCAGCCTCTGTTACACAATCACAGAAAGGCCGCTTTACCAAGGGGATCAGTGGCATGACCCATGTTCATCGCCACATAGGCGCTGCGTGCTTTGCCGGCGAGGTAGGGTACTATAAAGACGGCCCAATCCTCTCTTGGCCAGCCAAAGCCATTGCTAACCTCACAAATGTCCTGAGGTACTGCTCAAATGTCGTCATCCTCTTCCAGCCTGGGAATGGCCGCCCTTGGCCAGGTCACAGGCGCTACTGGTGCAGTTGCTGGTGCAGGTGCTGGTGCATGTGCCAATGCCGGAGCTGGTGCTGGATCTGGTGCAGACGAAGGCCTCCGATCAGCCTCAACGTCCTCCCTGAGCTGGTTCAGCTGCATCTGGACACTCCTCCAGCGCTGCTCCTGCTTGGACGCCTCCCGCTCGAAGAGCCTACGCACTGCGGCAAGGTCCGACTCCTCAGGCGGGTCTCCGCCGGATGCCTGGTCCTCACCATGGCCGTCTTCCTCATCCATCTCGAGTAGAACCCCTCGGGACAGCCTCTGCTCCATTCGTCGCCAGATTCGGCCTCGTCCTCGCTGTCCACCGCGTCCTCTTCTTCCCCCTCGTCCCTCCAGTTTCTCAGAAGCGTCGAAAAAAAAAAAAATCCCACCACTGCCACCAAATATGAGGTACCGGAGTGGTCGCCCCACGTATCTGGGATACGGGCAACTGGGTATCGCGAGTGTGGGCAAGAATGAGGGCAATGGACTGACGACTAAGAAAAGTGAAGTTTTAATGTCTCCAAAACATTCACAAAAAATAGAGCAACGTTTCAAATGAAAAGGAAATGACTGCATCCGTCAGCAAACATAAACTAAGAAAATATAACATAGCATAGCCTAACATGAATCTAGCATAGCGTTACTAGTACTGGCCTCACATCAAGCCAGCACCTACCCTCAGCCCCAAACACCAAATGAAAAGGCCCTTAAATAGGGAAATGGTAATTGGACCAATCACGGCCATATGGGCCAGACCATTAGCTGGGGGAACATTTACCTAAAGCTAACATTACTATACTGCCCCCTACCGGGACGGAAGACTAACTTCCACCAGCCCAATCTAATACACACACACACAATATAATAATAATAATAATAATAATAATAATAATAATAATAATAATAATAATAATAAAAGCTCTAATGCGAGACAGTGAGAAGGGGGAGGATTTCACCTTCTCACACAATGCATTTGGATTTCGTTGATTGTGATTATCTGTTCAAACTTTGTAATATGGAGAACATTTGGAAAAGTTAAGGAGGTTTAAACTCAAATTGACTGGCTGGTTACTTTGGGGTAGTAGAAAGGGGAAATGAGAGGGGTGTCTTTCTGTCTCAATCTTTGTGTTTCCACGTCCGTGTCGGTGCTTTAGTTTATGTAAGTAGTGTAATCCATGTAACTATGGTAGGGTTACAGTGCATGGTAGCTGGGCTTTATTATCGGTCCTTGTTTTACAGACATTTGAACATACGAGAGCAGTAACCATGATGGCGTTTTGTGTTAATTGATTCGAAGGGTCTTATGCAATACGTCATGATGTCCGAGCGGTCTAAGGCGCTGCGTTCAGGTCGCAGTCTCAACTGGAAGGGTGGGTTTGAATCCCACTTCTGACAATACATTTGGATTTCGTTGATTGTGATTATCTGTTCAAACTTTGTAATATGGAGAACATTTGAAAAAGGTAAGGAGATTTAAACTCAAAGTGACTCGCTGGCCAAGGTTGGGTGGTGGAAATGGGTAATGAGAAGGGTGTCATTCTGTCTCAATCTGTGTGTGTGTATGTGCATTAGTTCATGAAAGTAGTGTAATCCATGTAACTATGGTAAGGTTACAGCGCATGGTAGCTGCGGTTTACTATCGGTCCTTGTTTTACGGACATTTGAACATACGAGAGCAGTAACCATGATGGTGTGTTGTGTTTATTGATTCGAAAGGTGTTGTTAAAATACGTCAGGATGGCCGAGCGGTCTAAGGCGCTGCGTTCAGGTCGCAGTCTCCTCTGGAGGCGTGGGTTAATCCCACTTCTGACACTACATTATGATCTTGTTGATTGTGATTATCTGTTCAAACTTTGTAATATGGAGAACATTTGGAAAGGTAAGGAGATTTAAACTCAAAGTGACTGGCTGGCTACGGTGGGGTAGTGGAAATGGGTAATGAGAGGGGTGTCTTTCTGTCTCAATCTTTGTGTGCATGTCCGTGTCTGTGCATTAGTTTATCTAAGTAGTGTAATCCATGTAACTATGGTAACGTTACAGCGCATTAAATTAAATTCGTTTTGTGTTTATTGATTCGAAGGGATCTTATGAAATATGTCAGGATGGCCGAGCGGTCTAAGGCGCTGCGTTCAGGTCGCAGTCTCCTCTGGAGGCGTGGGTTCGAATCCCACTTCTGACACTACATTTTGATCTTGTTGATTGTGATTATCTGTTCAAACTTTGTAATATGGAGAACATTTGGAAAGGTAAGGAGATTTAAACTCAAAGTGATTGTGATTATCTATTCAAACTTTGTAATATGGAGAACATTTGGAAAAGGTAAGGAGGTTTAAACTCAAAGTGACTGGCAGGCTACTTTGGGGTAGTACAAAGGGGAAATGAGAGGGGTGTCTTTCTGTCTCAATCTGTGTGTTTGTACCTCCGTGTCGGTGCATTAGTTTATGTAAGAAGTGTAATAAGTAGTGTAATCCATGTAACTATGGTAAGGTTACAGCGCATGGTAGCTGGGGTTTATGATCAGTCCATGTTTTACGGACATTTGAACATACGAGAGCAATAACCATGATGGTGTGTTGTGTTTATTGATTCGAAAGTTATTGTTAAAATATGTTAGGATGGCTGAGCGGTCTAAGGTGCTGCGTTCAGGTCGCAGTCTCCTCTGGAGGCGTGGGTTGGAATCCCACTTCTGACACTACATTTTGATCTTGTTGATTGTGATTATCTGTTCAAACTTTGTAATTTGGAGAACATTTGGAAAGGTAAGGAGATTTAAACTCAAAATGACTGGCTGGCTACGGTGGGGTAGTGGAAATGGGTAATGAGAGGGGTGTCTTTCTGTCTCAATCTTTGTTTGCACGTCCGTGTCGGTGCATTAGTTTATGTAAGTAGTGTAATCCATGCAACTATGGTAAGGTTACAGCGCATGGTAGCTGGGGTTTATTATCGGTCCTTGTTGTACGGACATTTGAACATACGAGAACAGTAACCATGATGGCGTTTTGTGTTCATTGATTCGAAGGGTCTGTTAAAGTTCGTCAGGATGGCCGAGCGGTCTAAGGCGCTGCGTTCAGGTCGCAGTCTCCTCTGGAGGCGTGGGTTCGAATCCCACTTCTGACATTACATTTGGATATCGTTGATTGTTATTATCTGTTCAAACTTTGTAATATGGAGAACATTTGGAAAAGGTAAGGAGGTTTAAACTCAAAGGGACTGGCTGGCTACGGTGGGGTGGTGGAAATGGGTTTTGAGAGGGGTGTCTTTCTGTCTCAATCTTTGTGTGCACGTCCGTGTCGGTGCATTAGTTTATGTAAGTAGTGTAATCCATGCAACTATGGTAAGGTTACAGCGCATGGTAGCTGGGGTTTATTATCGGTCCTTGTTGTACGGACATTTGAACAAACGAGAACAGTAACCATGATGGCGTTTTGTCTTCATTGATTCGAAGGGTCTGCTTAAATACGTCAGGATGGCCGAGCGGTCTAAGGCGCTGCGTTCAGGTCGCAGTCTCCACTGGAGGCTCGGGTTCGAATCCCACTTCTGACATTACATTTGGATTTCGTTGATTGTTATTATCTGTTCAAACTTTGTAATATGGAGAACATTTGGAAAAGGTAAGGAGGTTTCTTTGTGTGCACGTCCATTTCGGTGCATTAGTTTATGTAAGTAGTGTAATCCATGCAACTATGGTAAGGTTACAGCGCATGGTAGCTGGGGTTTATTATCGGTCCTTGTTGTACGGACATTTGAACATACGAGAACAGTAACCATGATGGCGTTTTGTGTTCATTGATTCGAAGGGTCTGTTGAAATACGTCAGGATTGCCGAGCGGTCTAAGGCGCTGCGTTCAGGTCGCAGTCTCCTCTGGAGGCGTGGGTTCGAATCCCACTTCCGACATTACATTTGGATTTCGTTGATTGTGATTATCTGTTCAAACTTTGTAATATGGAGAACATTTGGAAAAAGTAAGGAGGTTTAAACTCAAAGTGACTGGCTGGCTACTTTGGGGTAGTAGAAAGGGGAAATGAGAGGGGTGTCTTTCTGTCTCAATCTGTGTGTTTGCACGTCCGTGTCGGTGCATTAGTTTATGTAAGTAGTGTAATCCATGCAACTATGCTAACGTTACAGCGCATGGTAGCTGGGGTTTATTATCGGTCCTTGTTGTACGGACATTTGAACATACGAGAACAGTAACCATGATGGCGATTTGTGTTCATTGATTGGAAGGGTATTGTGGTAATACGTCAGGATTGCCCAGCGGTCTAAGGCGCTGCGTTCAGGTCGCAGTCTCTTCTGGAGGCGTCGGTTCGAATCTCATTTTTGACATTACATTTGGATTTCGTTGATTGTGATTATCTGTTCAAACTTTGTAATATGGTGAACATTTGGAAAAGGTTGATGGAAATGGGTAATGAGAGGGGTGTCTTTCTGTCTCAATCTTTGTGTGCACGTCCGTGCATTAGTTTATGTAAGTAGTGTAATCCATGTAACTATGGTAACGTTACAGCGCATGGTAGCTGGGGTTTATTATCGGTCCTTGTTTTACAGACATTTGAACATACGAGAGCAGTAACCATGATGGCGTTTTGTGTTGATTGATTCAAAGGGGTCTGATGCAATTTGTCAGGATGGCCGAGCGGTCTAAGGCGCTGCGTTCAGGTCGAAGTCTCCTCTGGAGGCGTGGGTTCGAATCCCACTTCTGACATTACATTTGGATTTCGTTGATTGTGATTATCTGTTCAAAGTTTGTAATATGGAGAACATTTGGAAAAGTTAAGGAGGTTTAAATTCAAAGTGACTGGCTGGCTACTTTGGGGTAGTAGAAAGGGGAAATGAGAGGGGTGTCTTTCTGTCTCAATCTGTGTGTTTGCACGTCCGTGTCGGTGCATTAGTTTATGTAAGTAGTGTAGTCCATGCAACTAAGCTAACGTTACAGCGCATGGTAGCTGGGGTTTATTATCGGTCCTTGTTGTACGGACATTTGAACATACGAGAACAGTAACCATGATGGCGATTTGTGTTCATTGAATCGAAGGGTATTGTTGAAATACGTCAGGAGGGCCGAGCGGTCAAAGGCGCTGCGTTCAGGTCGCAGTCTCCTCTGGAGATGTGGGTTCGAATCCCACTTCTGACATTACATTTGGATTTCGTTGATTGTGATTATCTGTTCAAACTTTGTAATATGGAGAACATTTGGAAAAGGTAAGGAGGTTTAAACTCAAAGTGACTGGCTGGCTACTTTGGGGTAGTAGAAAGGGGTAATGAGAGGGGTGTCTTTCTGTGTGTTTGCACGTCCGTGTCGGTGCATTAGTTTATGTAAGTAGTGTAATCCATGCAACTATGCTAACGTTACAGCGCATGGTAGCTGGGGTTTATTATCGGTCCTTGTTGTACGGACATTTGAACATACGAGAACAGTAACCATGATGGCGTTTTGTCTTTATTGATTCGAAGGGTCTGTTTAAATACGTCAGGATGGCCGAGCGGTCTAAGGCGCTGCGTTCAGGTCGAAGTCTGCTCTGGAGGCGTGGGTTCGAATCCCACTTCTGACGTTACATTTGGATTTCATTGATTGTGATTTTCTGTTCAAAGTTTGTAATATGGAGAACATTTGGAAAAGTTAAGGAGGTTTAAATTCAAAGTGACTGGCTGGCTACTTTGGGGTAGTAGAAAGGGGAAATGAGAGGGGTGTCTTTCTGTCTCAATCTGTGTGTTTGCACGTCCGTGTCGGTGCATTAGTTTATGTAAGTAGTGTAGTCCATGCAACTAAGCTAACGTTACAGCGCATGGTAGCTGGGGTTTATTATCGGTCCTTGTTGTACGGACATTTGAACATACGAGAACAGTAACCATGATGGCGATTTGTGTTCATTGAATCGAAGGGTATTGTTGAAATACGTCAGGAGGGCCGAGCGGTCAAAGGCGCTGCGTTCAGGTCGCAGTCTCCTCTGGAGGCGTGGGTTCGAATCCCACTTCTGACATTACATTTGGATTTCGTTGATTGTGATTATCTGTTCAAAGTTTGTAATATGAAGAACATTTGGAAAAGTTAAGGAGGTTTAAATTCAAAGTGACTGGCTGGCTACTTTGGGGTAGTAGAAAGGGGAAATGAGAGGGGTGTCTTTCTGTCTCAATCTGTGTGTTTGCACGTCCGTGTCGGTGCATTAGTTTATGTAAGTAGTGTAATCCATGCAACTAAGCTAACGTTACAGCGCATGGTAGCTGGGGTTTATTATCGGTCCTTGTTGTACGGACATTTGAACATACGAGAACAGTAACCATGATGGCGTTTTGTGTTCATTGATTCGAAGGGTGTGTTGAAATACGTCAGGATTGCCGAGCGGTCTAAGGCGCTGCGTTCAGGTCGCAGTCTCCTCTGGAGGCGTGGGTTCGAATCCCACATCTGACATTACATTTGGATTTCGTTGATTGTGATTATCTGTTCAAACTTTGTAATATGGAGAACATTTGGAAAAAGTAAGGAGGTTTAAACTCAAAGTGACTGGCTGGCTACTTTGGGGTAGTAGAAAGGGGAAATGAGAGGGGTGTGTTTCTGTCTCAATCTGTGTGTTTGCACGTCCGTGTCGGTGCATTAGTTTATGTAAGTAGTGTAATCCATGCAACTATGCTAACGTTACAGCGCATGGTAGCTGGGGTTTATTATCGGTCCTTGTTGTACGGACATTTGAACATACGAGAACAGTAACCATGATGGCGATTTGTGTTCATTGATTCGAAGGGTATTGTGGTAATACGTCAGGATGGCCCAGCGGTGTAAGGCGCTGCGTTCAGGTCGCAGTCTATTCTGGAGGCGTCGGTTCGAATCTCATTTTTGACATTACATTTGGATTTCGTTGATTGTGATTATCTGTTCAAACTTTGTAATATGGTGAACATTTGGAAAAGGTTGATGGAAATGGGTAATGAGAGGGGTGTCTTTCTGTCTCAATCTTTGTGTGCACGTCCGTGCATTAGTTTATGTAAGTAGTGTAATCCATGTAACTATGGTAACGTTACAGCGCATGGTAGCTGGGGTTTATGATCGGTCCTTGTTTTACAGACATTTGAACATACGAGAGCAGTAACCATGATGGCGTTTTGTGTTGATTGATTCAAAGGGGTCTGATGCAATATGTCAGGATGGCCGAGCGGTCTAAGGCGCTGCGTCCAGGTCGCAGTCTCCACTGGAGGCGTGGGTTTGAATCCCACTTCTGACACTACATTATGATCTTGTTGATTGTGATTATCTGTTCAAACTTTGTAATATGGAGAACATTTGGAAAAGGTAAGGAGGTTTAAACTCAAAGTGACTGGCTGGCTACTTTGGGGTAGTAGAAAGGGGAAATGAGAGGGGTGTCTTTCTGTCTCAATCTGTGTGTTTGCACGTCCGTGTCGGTGCATTAGTTTATGTAAGTAGTGTAATCCATGCAACTATGCTAACGTTACAGCGCATGGTAGCTGGGGTTTATTATCGGTCCTTGTTGTACGGACATTTGAACATACGAGAACAGTAACCATGATGGCGTTTTGTCTTCATTGATTCGAAGGGTCTGTTGAAATACGTCAGGATGGCCGAGCGGTCTAAGGCGCTGCGTTCAGGTCGCAGTCTCCTCTGGAGGCGTGGGTTCGAATCCCACTTCTGACATTACATTTGGATTTTGTTGATTGTGATTATCTGTTCAAACTTTGTAATATGGAGAACATTTGGAAAAGGTAAGGAGGTTTAAACTCAAAGTGACTGGCTGGCTACTTTGGGGTAGTAGAAAGGGGAAATGAGAGGGGTGTCTTTCTGTCTCAATCTGTGTGTTTGCACGTCCGTGTCGGTGCATTAGTTTACGTAAGTAGTGTAATCCATGCAACTACGTCCGTGTCGGTGCATTAGTTTATGTAAGTAGTGTAATCCATGCAACTATGCTAACGTTACAGCGCATGGTAGCTGGGGTTTATTATCGGTCCTTGTTGTACGGACATTTGAACATACGAGAACAGTAACCATGATGGCGTTTTGTGTTCATTGATTCGAAGGGTCTGTTGACATACGTCAGGATGGCCGAGCGGTCTAAGGCGCTGCGTTCAGGTCGCAGTCTCCTCTGGAGGCGTGGTTTCGAATCCCACTTCTGACATTACATTCGGATTTCGTTGATTTTGATTATCGGTTCAAACTTTGTAATATGGAGAACATTTGGAAAAAGTAAGGAGGTTTAAACACAAAGTGACTGGCTGGCTACTTTGGGGTAGTAGAAAGGGGAAATGAGAGGGGTGTCTTTCTGTCTCAATCTGTGGGTTTGCACGTCCGTGTCGGTGCATTAGTTTATGTAAGTAGTGTAATCCATGCAACTATGCTAACGTTACAGCGCATGGTAGCTGGGGTTTATTATCGGTCCTTGTTGTACGGACATTTGAACATACGAGAACAGTAACCATGATGGCGATTTGTGTTAATTGATTCGAAGGGTATTGGTGTAATATGTCAGGATGGCCGAGCGGTCTAAGGCGCTGCGTTCAGGTCGCAGTCTCCTCTGGAGGCATGGGTTCGAATCCCCCTTCTGACATTACATTTGGATTTCGTTGATTGTGATTTTCTGTTCAAACTTTGTAATATGGAGAACATTTGGAAAAGGTAAGGAGGTTTAAACACAAAGTGACTGGCTGGCTACTTTGGGGTAGTAGAAAGGGGAAATGAGAGGGGTGTCTTTCTGTCTCAATCTGTGGGTTTGCACGTCCGTGTCGGTGCATTAGTTTATGTAAGTAGTGTAATCCATGCAACTATGCTAACGTTACAGCGCATGGTAGCTGGGGTTTATTATCGGTCCTTGTTGTACGGACATTTGAACATACGAGAACAGTAAGGTTCTCGTAGGTCGCAGTCTCCTCTGGAGGCGTGGGTTCGAATCCCACTTCTGATATTACATTTGGATTTCGTAGATTGTTATTATCTGTTCAAACTTTGTAATATGGAGAACATTTGGAAAAGGTAAGGAGGTTTCTTTGTGTGCACGTCCATTTCGGTGCATTACTTTATGTAAGTAGAGTAATCCATGCAACTATGGTAAGGTTACAGCGCATAGTAGCTGGGGTTTATTATCGGTCCTTGTTGTACGGACATTTGAACATACGAGAACAGTAACCATGATGGCGTTTTGTGTTCATTGATTCAAAGGGTCTGTTGAAATACGTCAGGATGGCCGAGCGGTCTAAGGCGCTGCGTTCAGGTCGCAGTCTCCTCTGGAGGCGTGGGTTCGAATCCCACTTCTGACATTACATTTGGATTTTGTTGATTGTGATCATCTGTTCAAACTTTGTAATATGGAGAACATTTGGAAAAGGTAAGGAGGTTTAAACTCAAAGTGACTGGCTGGCTAATTTGGGGTAGTAGAAAGGGGAAATAAGAGGGCTGTCTCAATCTGTGTGTTTGCACGTCCGTGTCGGTGCATTAGTTTATGTAAGTAGTGTAATCTATGCAACTATGCTAACGTTACAGCGCATGGTAGCTGGGGTTTATTATCGGTCCTTGTTGTACGGACATTTGAACATACGAGAACAGTAACCATGATGGCGATTTGTGTTCATTGATTGGAAGGGTAATGTGGTAATACGTCAGGATTGCCCAGCGGTCTAAGGCGCTGCGTTCAGGTCGCAGTCTCTTCTGGAGGCGTCGGTTCGAATCTCATTTTTGACATTACATTTGGATTTCGTTGATTGTGATTATCTGTTCAAACTTTGTAATATGGTGAACATTTGGAAAAGGTTGATGGAAATGGGTAATGAGAGGGGTGTCTTTCTGTCTCAATCTTTGTGTGCACGTCCGTGCATTAGTTTATGTAAGTAGTGTAATCCATGTAACTATGGTAACGTTACAGCGCATGGTAGCTGGGGTTTATTATCGGTCCTTGTTTTACAGACATTTGAACATACGAGAGCAGTAACCATGATGGCGTTTTGTGTTGATTGATTCAAAGGGGTCTGATGCAATTTGTCAGGATGGCCGAGCGGTCTAAGGCGCTGCGTTCAGGTCGAAGTCTCCTCTGGAGGCGTGGGTTCGAATCCCACTTCTGACATTACATTTGGATTTCGTTGATTGTGATTATCTGTTCAAAGTTTGTAATATGGAGAACATTTGGAAAAGTTAAGGAGGTTTAAATTCAAAGTGACTGGCTGGCTACTTTGGGGTAGTAGAAAGGGGAAATGAGAGGGGTGTCTTTCTGTCTCAATCTGTGTGTTTGCACGTCCGTGTCGGTGCATTAGTTTATGTAAGTAGTGTAGTCCATGCAACTAAGCTAACGTTACAGCGCATGGTAGCTGGGGTTTATTATCGGTCCTTGTTGTACGGACATTTGAACATACGAGAACAGTAACCATGATGGCGATTTGTGTTCATTGAATCGAAGGGTATTGTTGAAATACATCAGGAGGGCCGAGCGGTCAAAGGCGCTGCGTTCAGGTCGCAGTCTCCTCTGGAGATGTGGGTTCGAATCCCACTTCTGACATTACATTTGGATTTCGTTGATTGTGATTATCTGTTCAAACTTTGTAATATGGAGAACATTTGGAAAAGGTAAGGAGGTTTAAACTCAAAGTGACTGGCTGGCTACTTTGGGGTAGTAGAAAGGGGTAATGAGAGGGGTGTCTTTCTGTGTGTTTGCACGTCCGTGTCGGTGCATTAGTTTATGTAAGTAGTGTAATCCATGCAACTATGCTAACGTTACAGCGCATGGTAGCTGGGGTTTATTATCGGTCCTTGTTGTACGGACATTTGAACATACGAGAACAGTAACCATGATGGCGTTTTGTCTTTATTGATTCGAAGGGTCTGTTTAAATACGTCAGGATGGCCGAGCGGTCTAAGGCGCTGCGTTCAGGTCGAAGTCTGCTCTGGAGGCGTGGGTTCGAATCCCACTTCTGACGTTACATTTGGATTTCATTGATTGTGATTTTCTGTTCAAAGTTTGTAATATGGAGAACATTTGGAAAAGTTAAGGAGGTTTAAATTCAAAGTGACTGGCTGGCTACTTTGGGGTAGTAGAAAGGGGAAATGAGAGGGGTGTCTTTCTGTCTCAATCTGTGTGTTTGCACGTCCGTGTCGGTGCATTAGTTTATGTAAGTAGTGTAGTCCATGCAACTAAGCTAACGTTACAGCGCATGGTAGCTGGGGTTTATTATCGGTCCTTGTTGTACGGACATTTGAACATACGAGAACAGTAACCATGATGGCGATTTGTGTTCATTGAATCGAAGGGTATTGTTGAAATACGTCAGGAGGGCCGAGCGGTCAAAGGCGCTGCGTTCAGGTCGCAGTCTCCTCTGGAGGCGTGGGTTCGAATCCCACTTCTGACATTACATTTGGATTTCGTTGATTGTGATTATCTGTTCAAAGTTTGTAATATGAAGAACATTTGGAAAAGTTAAGGAGGTTTAAATTCAAAGTGACTGGCTGGCTACTTTGGGGTAGTAGAAAGGGGAAATGAGAGGGGTGTCTTTCTGTCTCAATCTGTGTGTTTGCACGTCCGTGTCGGTGCATTAGTTTATGTAAGTAGTGTAATCCATGCAACTAAGCTAACGTTACAGCGCATGGTAGCTGGGGTTTATTATCGGTCCTTGTTGTACGGACATTTGAACATACGAGAACAGTAACCATGATGGCGTTTTGTGTTCATTGATTCGAAGGGTGTGTTGAAATACGTCAGGATTGCCGAGCGGTCTAAGGCGCTGCGTTCAGGTCGCAGTCTCCTCTGGAGGCGTGGGTTCGAATCCCACATCTGACATTACATTTGGATTTCGTTGATTGTGATTATCTGTTCAAACTTTGTAATATGGAGAACATTTGGAAAAAGTAAGGAGGTTTAAACTCAAAGTGACTGGCTGGCTACTTTGGGGTAGTAGAAAGGGGAAATGAGAGGGGTGTGTTTCTGTCTCAATCTGTGTGTTTGCACGTCCGTGTCGGTGCATTAGTTTATGTAAGTAGTGTAATCCATGCAACTATGCTAACGTTACAGCGCATGGTAGCTGGGGTTTATTATCGGTCCTTGTTGTACGGACATTTGAACATACGAGAACAGTAACCATGATGGCGATTTGTGTTCATTGATTCGAAGGGTATTGTGGTAATACGTCAGGATGGCCCAGCGGTGTAAGGCGCTGCGTTCAGGTCGCAGTCTATTCTGGAGGCGTCGGTTCGAATCTCATTTTTGACATTACATTTGGATTTCGTTGATTGTGATTATCTGTTCAAACTTTGTAATATGGTGAACATTTGGAAAAGGTTGATGGAAATGGGTAATGAGAGGGGTGTCTTTCTGTCTCAATCTTTGTGTGCACGTCCGTGCATTAGTTTATGTAAGTAGTGTAATCCATGTAACTATGGTAACGTTACAGCGCATGGTAGCTGGGGTTTATGATCGGTCCTTGTTTTACAGACATTTGAACATACGAGAGCAGTAACCATGATGGCGTTTTGTGTTGATTGATTCAAAGGGGTCTGATGCAATATGTCAGGATGGCCGAGCGGTCTAAGGCGCTGCGTCCAGGTCGCAGTCTCCACTGGAGGCGTGGGTTTGAATCCCACTTCTGACACTACATTATGATCTTGTTGATTGTGATTATCTGTTCAAACTTTGTAATATGGAGAACATTTGGAAAAGGTAAGGAGGTTTAAACTCAAAGTGACTGGCTGGCTACTTTGGGGTAGTAGAAAGGGGAAATGAGAGGGGTGTCTTTCTGTCTCAATCTGTGTGTTTGCACGTCCGTGTCGGTGCATTAGTTTATGTAAGTAGTGTAATCCATGCAACTATGCTAACGTTACAGCGCATGGTAGCTGGGGTTTATTATCGGTCCTTGTTGTACGGACATTTGAACATACGAGAACAGTAACCATGATGGCGTTTTGTCTTCATTGATTCGAAGGGTCTGTTGAAATACGTCAGGATGGCCGAGCGGTCTAAGGCGCTGCGTTCAGGTCGCAGTCTCCTCTGGAGGCGTGGGTTCGAATCCCACTTCTGACATTACATTTGGATTTTGTTGATTGTGATTATCTGTTCAAACTTTGTAATATGGAGAACATTTGGAAAAGGTAAGGAGGTTTAAACTCAAAGTGACTGGCTGGCTACTTTGGGGTAGTAGAAAGGGGAAATGAGAGGGGTGTCTTTCTGTCTCAATCTGTGTGTTTGCACGTCCGTGTCGGTGCATTAGTTTACGTAAGTAGTGTAATCCATGCAACTACGTCCGTGTCGGTGCATTAGTTTATGTAAGTAGTGTAATCCATGCAACTATGCTAACGTTACAGCGCATGGTAGCTGGGGTTTATTATCGGTCCTTGTTGTACGGACATTTGAACATACGAGAACAGTAACCATGATGGCGTTTTGTGTTCATTGATTCGAAGGGTCTGTTGACATACGTCAGGATGGCCGAGCGGTCTAAGGCGCTGCGTTCAGGTCGCAGTCTCCTCTGGAGGCGTGGTTTCGAATCCCACTTCTGACATTACATTCGGATTTCGTTGATTTTGATTATCGGTTCAAACTTTGTAATATGGAGAACATTTGGAAAAAGTAAGGAGGTTTAAACACAAAGTGACTGGCTGGCTACTTTGGGGTAGTAGAAAGGGGAAATGAGAGGGGTGTCTTTCTGTCTCAATCTGTGGGTTTGCACGTCCGTGTCGGTGCATTAGTTTATGTAAGTAGTGTAATCCATGCAACTATGCTAACGTTACAGCGCATGGTAGCTGGGGTTTATTATCGGTCCTTGTTGTACGGACATTTGAACATACGAGAACAGTAACCATGATGGCGATTTGTGTTAATTGATTCGAAGGGTATTGGTGTAATATGTCAGGATGGCCGAGCGGTCTAAGGCGCTGCGTTCAGGTCGCAGTCTCCTCTGGAGGCATGGGTTCGAATCCCCCTTCTGACATTACATTTGGATTTCGTTGATTGTGATTTTCTGTTCAAACTTTGTAATATGGAGAACATTTGGAAAAGGTAAGGAGGTTTAAACACAAAGTGACTGGCTGGCTACTTTGGGGTAGTAGAAAGGGGAAATGAGAGGGGTGTCTTTCTGTCTCAATCTGTTGGTTTGCACGTCCGTGTCGGTGCATTAGTTTATGTAAGTAGTGTAATCCATGCAACTATGCTAACGTTACAGCGCATGGTAGCTGGGGTTTATTATCGGTCCTTGTTGTACGGACATTTGAACATACGAGAACAGTAAGGTTCTCGTAGGTCGCAGTCTCCTCTGGAGGCGTGGGTTCGAATCCCACTTCTGATATTACATTTGGATTTCGTAGATTGTTATTATCTGTTCAAACTTTGTAATATGGAGAACATTTGGAAAAGGTAAGGAGGTTTCTTTGTGTGCACGTCCATTTCGGTGCATTACTTTATGTAAGTAGAGTAATCCATGCAACTATGGTAAGGTTACAGCGCATAGTAGCTGGGGTTTATTATCGGTCCTTGTTGTACGGACATTTGAACATACGAGAACAGTAACCATGATGGCGTTTTGTGTTCATTGATTCAAAGGGTCTGTTGAAATACGTCAGGATGGCCGAGCGGTCTAAGGCGCTGCGTTCAGGTCGCAGTCTCCTCTGGAGGCGTGGGTTCGAATCCCACTTCTGACATTACATTTGGATTTTGTTGATTGTGATCATCTGTTCAAACTTTGTAATATGGAGAACATTTGGAAAAGGTAAGGAGGTTTAAACTCAAAGTGACTGGCTGGCTAATTTGGGGTAGTAGAAAGGGGAAATAAGAGGGCTGTCTCAATCTGTGTGTTTGCACGTCCGTGTCGGTGCATTAGTTTATGTAAGTAGTGTAATCTATGCAACTATGCTAACGTTACAGCGCATGGTAGCTGGGGTTTATTATCGGTCCTTGTTGTACGGACATTTGAACATAAGAGAACAGTAACCATGATGGCGATTTGTGTTAATTGATTCGAAGGGTATTGGTGTAATATGTCAGGATGGCCGAGCGGTCTAAGGCGCTGCGTTCAGGTCGCAGTCTCCTCTGGAGGCATGGGTTCGAATCCCCCTTCTGACATTACATTTGGATTTCGTTGATTGTGATTTTCTGTTCAAACTTTGTAATATGGAGAACATTTGGAAAAGGTAAGGAGGTTTCATTGTGTGCACGTCCATGTCGGTGCATTAGTTTATGTAAGTAGTGCAATCCATGTAACTATGGTAACGTTACAGCGCATGGTAGCTGGGGTTTATTATCGGTCCTTGTTTTACAGACATTTGAACATACGAGAGCAGTAACCATGATGGCGTTTTGTGTTGATTGATTCAAAGGGGTCTGATGAAATTTGTCAGGATGGACGAGCGGTCTAAGGCGCTGCGTTCAGGTCGCAGTCTCCACTGGAGGCGTGGGTTTGAACCCCACTTCTGACACTACATTATGATCTTGTTGATTGTGATTATCTGTTCAAACTTTGTAATATGGAGAACATTTGGAAAGGTAAGGAGATTTAAACTCAAAGTGACTGGCTGGCTACGGTGGGGTAGTGGAAATGGGTAATGAGAGGGGTGTCTTTCTGTCTCAATCTTTGTGTGCACGTCCGTGTCTGTGCATTAGTTTATGTAAGTAGTGTAATCCATGTAACTATGGTAACGTTACAGCTCATTAAATTAAATTCGCCGAGCGGTCTAAGGCGCTGCGTTTAGGTCGCAGTCTCCTCTGGAGGCGTGGGTTCGAATCCCACTTCTGACATTACATTTGGATTTCGTTGATTTTGATTATCTGTTCAAACTTTGTAATATGGAGAACATTTGGAAAAGGTAAGGAGGTTTAAACTCAAAGTGACTGGGTGGCTACTTTGGGGTGGTAGAAAGGGGAAATGAGAGGGGTGTCTTTCTGTCTCAATCTGTGTGTTTGCACGTCCGTGTCGGTGCATTAGTTTATGTAAGTAGTGTAATCCATGCAACTATGCTAACGTTACAGCGCATGGTAGCTGGGGTTTATTATCGGTCCTTGTTGTACGGACATTTGAACATACGAGAACAGTAACCATGATGGCGTTTTGTCTTAATTGATTCGAAGGGTCTGTTGAAATACGTCAGGATGGCCGAGCGGTCTAAGGCGCTGCGTTCAGGTCGCAGTCTCCTCTGGAGGCGTGGGTTCGAATCCCACTTCTGACATTACATTTGGATTTTGTTGATTGTGATTATCTGTTCAAACTTTGTAATATGGAGAACATTTGGAAAAGGTAAGGAGGTTTAAACTCAAAGTGACTGGCTGGCTACTTTGGGGTAGTAGAAAGGGGAAATGAGAGGGGTGTCTTTCTGTCTCAATCTGTGTGTTTGCACGTCCGTGTCGGTGCATTAGTTTACGTAAGTAGTGTAATCCATGCAACTATGCTAACGTTACAGCGCATTCAATTAAATTCGTTTCGTGTTGATTGATTCGAAGGGGTATGATGAATTTCGTCCGGATGGCCGAGCGGTCTTAGGCGCTGCGTTCAGGTCGCAGTCTCCACTGGAGGCTCGGGTTCGAATCCCACTTCTGACATTACATTTGGATTTCGTTGATTGTGATTATCTGTTCAAACATTGTAATATGGAGAACATTTGGAAAAGTTAAGGAGGTTTAAATTCAAAGTGACTGGCTGGCTACTTTGGGGTAGTAGAAAGGGGAAATGAGAGGGGTGTCTTTCTGTCTCAATCTGTGTGTTTGCACGTCCGTGTCGGTGCATTAGTTTATGTAAGTAGTGTAATCCATGCAACTATGCTAACGTTACAGCGCATGGTAGCTGGGGTTTATTATCGGTCCTTGTTGTACGGACATTTGAACATACGAGAACAGTAACCATGATGGCGATTTGTGTTCATTGATTCGAAGGGTATTGTGGTAATATGTCAGGATGGCCCAGCGGTCTAAGGCGCTGCGTTCAGGTCGCAGTCTATTCTGGAGGCGTTGGTTCGAATCTCATTTTTGACATTACATTTGGATTTCGTTGATTGTGATTATCTGTTCAAACTTTGTAATATGGTGAACATTTGGAAAAGGTTGATGGAAATGGGTAATGAGAGGGGTGTCTTTCTGTCTCAATCTTTGTGTGCACGTCCGTGCATTAGTTTATGTAAGTAGTGTAATCCATGTAACTATGGTAACGTTACAGCGCATGGTAGCTGGGGTTTATTATCGGTCCTTGTTTTACAGACATTTGAACATACGAGAGCAGTAACCATGATGGCGTTTTGTCTTCATTGATTCGAAGGGTCTGTTGAAATACGTCAGGATGGCCGAGCGGTCTAAGGCGCTGCGTTCAGGTCGCAGTCTCCTCTGGAGGCGTGGGTTCGAATCCCACTTCTGACATTACATTTGGATTTTGTTGATTGTGATTATCTGTTCAAACTTTGTAATATGGAGAACATTTGGATAAGGTAAGGAGGTTTAAACTCAAAGTGACTGGCTGGCTACTTTGGGGTAGTAGAAAGGGGAAATGAGAGGGGTGTCTTTCTGTCTCAATCTGTGTGTTTGCACGTCCGTGTCGGACATTAGTTTATGTAAGTTGTGTAATCCATGCAACTATGCTAACGTTACAGCGCATGGTAGCTGGGGTTTATTATCGGTCCTTGTTGTACGGACATTTGAACATACGAGAACAGTAACCATGATGGCGTTTTGTATTCATTGATTCGAAGGGTCTGTTGAAATACGTCAGGATGGCCGAGCGGTCTAAGGCGCTGCGTTCAGGTCGCAGTCTCCTCTGGAGGCGTGGGTTCGAATCCCACTTCTGACATTACATTTGGATTTCGTTGATTGTGATTATCTGTTCAAACTTTGTAATATGGAGAACATTTGGAAAAGGTAAGGAGGTTTAAACTCAAAGTGACTGGCTGGCTACTTTGGGGTAGTAGAAAGGGGAAATGAGAGGGGTGTTTTTCTGTCTCAATCTGTGTGTTTGCACGTCCGTGTCGGTGCATTAGTTTACGTAAGTAGTGTAATCCATGCAACTATGCTAACCATCCAGCGCATTCAATTAAATTCGTTTCGTGTTGATTGATTCGAAGGGGTATGATGAATTTCGTCCGGATGGCCGAGCGGTCTAAGGCGCTGCGTTCAGGTCGCAGTCTCCACTGGAGGCGTGGGTTCGAATCCCACTTCTGACATTACATTTGGATTTCGTTGATTGTGATTATCTGTTCAAACTTTGTAATATGGAGAACATTTGGAAAAGGTAAGGAGGTTTAAACTCAAAGTGACTGGCTGGCTACTTTGGGGTAGTAGAAAGGGGAAATGAGAGGGGTGTTTTTCTGTTTCAATCTGTGTGTTTGCACGTCCGTGTCGGTGCATTAGTTTACGTAAGTAGTGTAATCCATGCAACTATGCTAACGTTACAGCGCATTAAATTAAATTCGTTTCGTGTTGATTGATTCGAAGGGGTATGATGGATTTCGTCGTAGTCTCCTCTGGAGGCGTGGGTTCGAATCCCACTTCTGATATTACATTTGGATTTCGTTGATTGTTATTATCTGTTCAAACTTTGTAATATGGAGAACATTTGGAAAAGGTAAGGAGGTTTCTTTGTGTGCACGTCCATTTCGGTGCATTACTTTATGTAAGTAGAGTAATCCATGCAACTATGGTAAGGTTACAGCGCATAGTAGCTGGGGTTTATTATCGGTCCTTGTTGTACGGACATTTGAACATACGAGAACAGTAACCATGATGGCGTTTTGTGTTCATTGATTCGAAGGGTCTGTTGAAATACGTCAGGATGGCCGAGCGGTCTAAGGCGCTGCGTTCAGGTCGCAGTCTCCTCTGGAGGCGTGGGTTCGAATCCCACTTCTGACATTACATTTGGATTTCGTTGATTTTGATTATCGGTTCAAACTTTGTAATATGGAGAACATTTGGAAAAAGTAAGGAGGTTTAAACACAAAGTGACTGGCTGGCTACTTTGGGGTAGTAGAAAGGGGAAATGAGAGGGGTGTCTTTCTGTCTCAATCTGTGGGTTTGCACGTCCGTGTCGGTGCATTAGTTTATGTAAGTAGTGTAATCCATGCAACTATGCTAACGTTACAGCGCATGGTAGCTGGGGTTTATTATCGGTCCTTGTTGTACGGACATTTGAACATACGAGAACAGTAAGGTTCTCGTAGGTCGCAGTCTCCTCCGGAGGCGTGGGTTCGAATCCCACTTCTGATATTACATTTGGATTTCGTAGATTGTTATTATCTGTTCAAACTTTGTAATATGGAGAACATTTGGAAAAGGTAAGGAGGTTTCTTTGTGTGCACGTCCATTTCGGTGTATTAGTTTATGTAAGTAGAGTAATCCATGCAACTATGGTAAGGTTACAGCGCATAGTAGCTGGGGTTTATTATCGGTCCTTGTTGTACGGACATTTGAACATACGAGAACAGTAACCATGATGGCGTTTTGTGTTCATTGATTCAAAGGGTCTGTTGAAATACGTCAGGATGGCCGAGCGGTCTAAGGCGCTGCGTTCAGGTCGCAGTCTCCTCTGGAGGCGTGGGTTCGAATCCCACTTCTGACATTACATTTGGATTTTGTTGATTGTGATCATCTGTTCAAACTTTGTAATATGGAGAACATTTGGAAAAGGTAAGGAGGTTTAAACTCAAAGTGACTGGCTGGCTAATTTGGGGTAGTAGAAAGGGGAAATAAGAGGGCTGTCTCAATCTGTGTGTTTGCACGTCCGTGTCGGTGCATTAGTTTATGTAAGTAGTGTAATCCATGCAACTATGCTAACGTTACAGCGCATGGTAGCTGGGGTTTATTATCGGTCCTTGTTGTACGGACATTTGAACATAAGAGAACAGTAACCATGATGGCGATTTGTGTTAATTGATTCGAAGGGTATTGGTGTAATATGTCAGGATGGCCGAGCGGTCTAAGGCGCTGCGTTCAGGTCGCAGTCTCCTCTGGAGGCATGGGTTCGAATCCCCCTTCTGACATTACATTTGGATTTCGTTGATTGTGATTTTCTGTTCAAACTTTGTAATATGGAGAACATTTGGAAAAGGTAAGGAGGTTTCATTGTGTGCACGTCCATGTCGGTGCATTAGTTTATGTAAGTAGTGCAATCCATGTAACTATGGTAACGTTACAGCGCATGGTAGCTGGGGTTTATTATCGGTCCTTGTTTTACAGACATTTGAACATACGAGAGCAGTAACCATGATGGTGTTTTGTGTTGATTGATTCAAAGGGGTCTGATGAAATTTGTCAGGATGGACGAGCGGTCTAAGGCGCTGCGTTCAGGTCGCAGTCTCCACTGGAGGCGTGGGTTTGAACCCCACTTCTGACACTACATTATGATCTTGTTGATTGTGATTATCTGTTCAAACTTTGTAATATGGAGAACATTTGGAAAGGTAAGGAGATTTAAACTCAAAGTGACTGGCTGGCTACGGTGGGGTAGTGGAAATGGGTAATGAGAGGGGTGTCTTTCTGTCTCAATCTTTGTGTGCACGTCCGTGTCTGTGCATTAGTTTATGTAAGTAGTGTAATCCATGTAACTATGGTAACGTTACAGCTCATTAAATTAAATTCGCCGAGCGGTCTAAGGCGCTGCGTTTAGGTCGCAGTCTCCTCTGGAGGCGTGGGTTCGAATCCCACTTCTGACATTACATTTGGATTTCGTTGATTTTGATTATCTGTTCAAACTTTGTAATATGGAGAACATTTGGAAAAGGTAAGGAGGTTTAAACTCAAAGTGACTGGGTGGCTACTTTGGGGTGGTAGAAAGGGGAAATGAGAGGGGTGTCTTTCTGTCTCAATCTGTGTGTTTGCACGTCCGTGTCGGTGCATTAGTTTATGTAAGTAGTGTAATCCATGCAACTATGCTAACGTTACAGCGCATGGTAGCTGGGGTTTATTATCGGTCCTTGTTGTACGGACATTTGAACATACGAGAACAGTAACCATGATGGCGTTTTGTCTTAATTGATTCGAAGGGTCTGTTGAAATACGTCAGGATGGTCGAGCGGTCTAAGGCGCTGCGTTCAGGTCGCATTCTCCTCTGGAGGCGTGGGTTCGAATCCCACTTCTGACATTACATTTGGATTTTGTTGATTGTGATTATCTGTTCAAACTTTGTAATATGGAGAACATTTGGAAAAGGTAAGGAGGTTTAAACTCAAAGTGACTGGCTGGCTACTTTGGGGTAGTAGAAAGGGGAAATGAGAGGGGTGTCTTTCTGTCTCAATCTGTGTGTTTGCACGTCCGTGTCGGTGCATTAGTTTACGTAAGTAGTGTAATCCATGCAACTATGCTAACGTTACAGCGCATTCAATTAAATTCGTTTCGTGTTGATTGATTCGAAGGGGTATGATGAATTTCGTCCGGATGGCCGAGCGGTCTTAGGCGCTGCGTTCAGGTCGCAGTCTCCACTGGAGGCTCGGGTTCGAATCCCACTTCTAACATTACATTTGGATTTCGTTGATTGTGATTATCTGTTCAAACATTGTAATATGGAGAACATTTGGAAAAGTTAAGGAGGTTTAAATTCAAAGTGACTGGCTGGCTACTTTGGGGTAGTAGAAAGGGGAAATGAGAGGGGTGTCTTTCTGTCTCAATCTGTGTGTTTGCACGTCCGTGTCGGTGCATTAGTTTATGTAAGTAGTGTAATCCATGCAACTATGCTAACGTTACAGCGCATGGTAGCTGGGGTTTATTATCGGTCCTTGTTGTACGGACATTTGAACATACGAGAACAGTAACCATGATGGCGATTTGTGTTCATTGATTCGAAGGGTATTGTGGTAATATGTCAGGATGGCCCAGCGGTCTAAGGCGCTGCGTTCAGGTCGCAGTCTATTCTGGAGGCGTTGGTTCGAATCTCATTTTTGACATTACATTTGGATTTCGTTGATTGTGATTATCTGTTCAAACTTTGTATTATGGTGAACATTTGGAAAAGGTTGATGGAAATGGGTAATGAGAGGGGTGTCTTTCTGTCTCAATCTTTGTGTGCACGTCCGTGCATTAGTTTATGTAAGTAGTGTAATCCATGTAACTATGGTAACGTTACAGCGCATGGTAGCTGGGGTTTATTATCGGTCCTTGTTTTACAGACATTTGAACATACGAGAGCAGTAACCATGATGGCGTTTTGTGTTGATTGATTCAAAGGGGTCTGATGCAAAATGTCAGGATGGCCGAGCGGTCTAAGGCGCTGCGTACAGGTCGCAGTCTCCACTGGAGGCGTGGGTTTGAATCCCACTTCTGACACTACATTATGATCTTGTTGATTGTGATTATCTGTTCAAACTTTGTAATATGGAGAACATTTGGAAAAGGTAAGGAGGTTTCTTTGTGTGCACGTCCATTTCGGTGCATTAGTTTATGTAAGTAGTGTAATCCATGCAACTATGGTAAGGTTACAGTGCATGGTAGCTGGGGTTTATTATCGGTCGTTGTTTTACAGACATTTGAACATACGAGAGCAGTAACCATGATGGCGTTTTAGGTTCATTGATTCGAAGGGTCTGTTGCAATACGTCAGGATGGCCGAGCGGTCTAAGGCGCTGCGTTCAGGTCGCAGTCTCATCTGGAGGCGTGGGTTCGAATCCCACTTCTGACATTACATTTGGATTTCGTTGATTGTGATTATCTGTTCAAACTTTGTAATATGGAGAACATTTGGAAAAAGTAAGGAGGTTTAAACTCAAAGTGACTGGCTGGCTACTTTGGGGTAGTAGAAAGGGGAAATGAGAGGGGTGTCTTTCTGTCTCAATCTGTGTGTTTGCACGTCCGTGTCGGTGCATTAGTTTATGTAAGTGGTGTAATCCATGCAACTATGCTAACGTTACAGCGCATGGTAGCTGGGGTTTAATATCGGTCCTTGTTGTACGGACATTTGAACATACGAGAATAGTAACCATGATGGCGTTTTGTCTTCATTGATTCGAAGGGTCTGTTGAAATACGTCAGGATGGCCGAGCGGTCTAAGGCGCTGCGTTCAGGTCGCAGTCTCCTCTGGAAGCGTGGGTTCGAATCCCACTTCTGACATTACATTTGGATTTCGTTGATTGTGATTATCTGTTCAAACTTTGTAATATGGAGAACATTTGGAAAAGGTAAGGAGGTTTAAACTCAAAGTGACTGGCTGGCTACTTTGGGGTAGTAGAAAGGGGAAATGAGAGGGGTGTTTTTCTGTCTCAATCTGTGTGTTTGCACGTCCGTGTCGGTGCATTAGTTTACGTAAGTAGTGTAATCCATGCAACGATGCTAACGTTACAGCGCATTCAATTAAATTCGTTTCGTGTTGATTGATTCGAAGGGGTATGATGAATTTCGTCCGGATGGCCGAGCGGTCTACGGCGCTGCGTTCAGGTCGCAGTCTCCTCTGGTGGCGTGGGTTCGAATGCCACTTCTGACATTACATTTGGATTTCGTTGATTGTGATTATCTGTTCAAACTTTGTAATACGGAGAACATTTGGAAAAGGTAAGGAGGTTTAAACTCAAAGTGACTGGCTGGCTACTTTGGGGTAGTAGAAAGGGGAAATGAGAGGGGTGTCTTTCTGTCTCAATCTGTGTGTTTGCACGTCCGTGTCGGTGCATTAGTTTATGTAAGTAGTGTAATCCATGCAACTATGGTAAGGTTACAGCGCATGGTAGCTGGGGTTTATTATCGGTCCTTGTTGTACGGACATTTGAACATACGAGAACAGTAACCATGATGGCGTTTTGTGTTCATTGATTCGAAGGGTCTGTTGAAATACGTCAGGATGGCCGAGCGGTCTAAGGCGCTGCGTTCAGGTCGCAGTCTCCTCTGGAGGCGTGGGTTCGAATCCCACTTCTGACATTACATTTGGATTTCGTTGATTTTGATTATCGGTTCAAACTTTGTAATATGGAGAACATTTGGAAAAAGTAAGGAGGTTTAAACACAAAGTGACTGGCTGGCTACTTTGGGGTAGTAGAAAGGGGAAATGAGAGGGGTGTCTTTCTGTCTCAATCTGTGGGTTTGCACGTCCGTGTCGGTGCATTAGTTTATGTAAGTAGTGTAATCCATGCAACTATGCTAACGTTACAGCGCATGGTAGCTGGGGTTTATTATCGGTCCTTGTTGTACGGACATTTGAACATACGAGAACAGTAAGGTTCTCGTAGGTCGCAGTCTCCTCCGGAGGCGTGGGTTCGAATCCCACTTCTGATATTACATTTGGATTTCGTAGATTGTTATTATCTGTTCAAACTTTGTAATATGGAGAACATTTGGAAAAGGTAAGGAGGTTTCTTTGTGTGCACGTCCATTTCGGTGCATTAGTTTATGTAAGTAGAGTAATCCATGCAACTATGGTAAGGTTACAGCGCATAGTAGCTGGGGTTTATTATCGGTCCTTGTTGTACGGACATTTGAACATACGAGAACAGTAACCATGATGGCGTTTTGTGTTCATTGATTCAAAGGGTCTGTTGAAATACGTCAGGATGGCCGAGCGGTCTAAGGCGCTGCGTTCAGGTCGCAGTCTCCTCTGGAGGCGTGGGTTCGAATCCCACTTCTGACATTACATTTGGATTTTGTTGATTGTGATCATCTGTTCAAACTTTGTAATATGGAGAACATTTGGAAAAGGTAAGGAGGTTTAAACTCAAAGTGACTGGCTGGCTAATTTGGGGTAGTAGAAAGGGGAAATAAGAGGGCTGTCTCAATCTGTGTGTTTGCACGTCCGTGTCGGTGCATTAGTTTATGTAAGTAGTGTAATCCATGCAACTATGCTAACGTTACAGCGCATGGTAGCTGGGGTTTATTATCGGTCCTTGTTGTACGGACATTTGAACATAAGAGAACAGTAACCATGATGGCGATTTGTGTTAATTGATTCGAAGGGTATTGGTGTAATATGTCAGGATGGCCGAGCGGTCTAAGGCGCTGCGTTCAGGTCGCAGTCTCCTCTGGAGGCATGGGTTCGAATCCCCCTTCTGACATTACATTTGGATTTCGTTGATTGTGATTTTCTGTTCAAACTTTGTAATATGGAGAACATTTGGAAAAGGTAAGGAGGTTTCATTGTGTGCACGTCCATGTCGGTGCATTAGTTTATGTAAGTAGTGCAATCCATGTAACTATGGTAACGTTACAGCGCATGGTAGCTGGGGTTTATTATCGGTCCTTGTTTTACAGACATTTGAACATACGAGAGCAGTAACCATGATGGCGTTTTGTGTTGATTGATTCAAAGGGGTCTGATGAAATTTGTCAGGATGGACGAGCGGTCTAAGGCGCTGCGTTCAGGTCGCAGTCTCCACTGGAGGCGTGGGTTTGAACCCCACTTCTGACACTACATTATGATCTTGTTGATTGTGATTATCTGTTCAAACTTTGTAATATGGAGAACATTTGGAAAGGTAAGGAGATTTAAACTCAAAGTGACTGGCTGGCTACGGTGGGGTAGTGGAAATGGGTAATGAGAGGGGTGTCTTTCTGTCTCAATCTTTGTGTGCACGTCCGTGTCTGTGCATTAGTTTATGTAAGTAGTGTAATCCATGTAACTATGGTAACGTTACAGCTCATTAAATTAAATTCGCCGAGCGGTCTAAGGCGCTGCGTTTAGGTCGCAGTCTCCTCTGGAGGCGTGGGTTCGAATCCCACTTCTGACATTACATTTGGATTTCGTTGATTTTGATTATCTGTTCAAACTTTGTAATATGGAGAACATTTGGAAAAGGTAAGGAGGTTTAAACTCAAAGTGACTGGGTGGCTACTTTGGGGTGGTAGAAAGGGGAAATGAGAGGGGTGTCTTTCTGTCTCAATCTGTGTGTTTGCACGTCCGTGTCGGTGCATTAGTTTATGTAAGTAGTGTAATCCATGCAACTATGCTAACGTTACAGCGCATGGTAGCTGGGGTTTATTATCGGTCCTTGTTGTACGGACATTTGAACATACGAGAACAGTAACCATGATGGCGTTTTGTCTTAATTGATTCGAAGGGTCTGTTGAAATACGTCAGGATGGCCGAGCGGTCTAAGGCGCTGCGTTCAGGTCGCAGTCTCCTCTGGAGGCGTGGGTTCGAATCCCACTTCTGACATTACATTTGGATTTTGTTGATTGTGATTATCTGTTCAAACTTTGTAATATGGAGAACATTTGGAAAAGGTAAGGAGGTTTAAACTCAAAGTGACTGGCTGGCTACTTTGGGGTAGTAGATAGGGGAAATGAGAGGGGTGTCTTTCTGTCTCAATCTGTGTGTTTGCACGTCCGTGTCGGTGCATTAGTTTACGTAAGTAGTGTAATCCATGCAACTATGCTAACGTTACAGCGCATTCAATTAAATTCGTTTCGTGTTGATTGATTCGAAGGGGTATGATGAATTTCGTCCGGATGGCCGAGCGGTCTTAGGCGCTGCGTTCAGGTCGCAGTCTCCACTGGAGGCTCGGGTTCGAATCCCACTTCTAACATTACATTTGGATTTCGTTGATTGTGATTATCTGTTCAAACATTGTAATATGGAGAACATTTGGAAAAGTTAAGGAGGTTTAAATTCAAAGTGACTGGCTGGCTACTTTGGGGTAGTAGAAAGGGGAAATGAGAGGGGTGTCTTTCTGTCTCAATCTGTGTGTTTGCACGTCCGTGTCGGTGCATTAGTTTATGTAAGTAGTGTAATCCATGCAACTATGCTAACGTTACAGCGCATGGTAGCTGGGGTTTATTATCGGTCCTTGTTGTACGGACATTTGAACATACGAGAACAGTAACCATGATGGCGATTTGTGTTCATTGATTCGAAGGGTATTGTGGTAATATGTCAGGATGGCCCAGCGGTCTAAGGCGCTGCGTTCAGGTCGCAGTCTATTCTGGAGGCGTTGGTTCGAATCTCATTTTTGACATTACATTTGGATTTCGTTGATTGTGATTATCTGTTCAAACTTTGTAATATGGTGAACATTTGGAAAAGGTTGATGGAAATGGGTAATGAGAGGGGTGTCTTTCTGTCTCAATCTTTGTGTGCACGTCCGTGCATTAGTTTATGTAAGTAGTGTAATCCATGTAACTATGGTAACGTTACAGCGCATGGTAGCTGGGGTTTATTATCGGTCCTTGTTTTACAGACATTTGAACATACGAGAGCAGTAACCATGATGGCGTTTTGTGTTGATTGATTCAAAGGGGTCTGATGCAATATGTCAGGATGGCCGAGCGGTCTAAGGCGCTGCGTACAGGTCGCAGTCTCCACTGGAGGCGTGGGTTTGAATCCCACTTCTGACACTACATTATGATCTTGTTGATTGTGATTATCTGTTCAAACTTTGTAATATGGAGAACATTTGGAAAAGGTAAGGAGGTTTCTTTGTGTGCACGTCCATTTCGGTGCATTAGTTTATGTAAGTAGTGTAATCCATGCAACTATGGTAAGGTTACAGTGCATGGTAGCTGGGGTTTATTATCGGTCGTTGTTTTACAGACATTTGAACATACGAGAGCAGTAACCATGATGGCGTTTTAGGTTCATTGATTCGAAGGGTCTGTTGCAATACGTCAGGATGGCCGAGCGGTCTAAGGCGCTGCGTTCAGGTCGCAGTCTCATCTGGAGGCGTGGGTTCGAATCCCACTTCTGACATTACATTTGGAGTTCGTTGATTGTGATTATCTGTTCAAACTTTGTAATATGGAGAACATTTGGAAAAAGTAAGGAGGTTTAAACTCAAAGTGACTGGCTGGCTACTTTGGGGTAGTAGAAAGGGGAAATGAGAGGGGTGTCTTTCTGTCTCAATCTGTGTGTTTGCACGTCCGTGTCGGTGCATTAGTTTATGTAAGTGGTGTAATCCATGCAACTATGCTAACGTTACAGCGCATGGTAGCTGGGGTTTAATATCGGTCCTTGTTGTACGGACATTTGAACATACGAGAATAGTAACCATGATGGCGTTTTGTCTTCATTGATTCGAAGGGTCTGTTGAAATACGTCAGGATGGCCGAGCGGTCTAAGGCGCTGCGTTCAGGTCGCAGTCTCCTCTGGAGGCGTGGGTTCGAATCCCACTTCTGACATTACATTTGGATTTCGTTGATTGTGATTATCTGTTCAAACTTTGTAATATGGAGAACATTTGGAAAAGGTAAGGAGGTTTAAACTCAAAGTGACTGGCTGGCTACTTTGGGGTAGTAGAAAGGGGAAATGAGAGGGGTGTTTTTCTGTCTCAATCTGTGTGTTTGCACGTCCGTGTCGGTGCATTAGTTTACGTAAGTAGTGTAATCCATGCAACTATGCTAACGTTACAGCGCATTCAATTAAATTCGTTTCGTGTTGATTGATTCGAAGGGGTATGATGAATTTCGTCCGGATGGCCGAGCGGCCTACGGCGCTGCGTTCAGGTCGCAGTCTCCTCTGGTGGCGTGGGTTCGAATGCCACTTCTGACATTACATTTGGATTTCGTTGATTGTGATTATCTGTTCAAACTTTGTAATACGGAGAACATTTGGAAAAGGTAAGGAGGTTTAAACTCAAAGTGACTGGCTGGCTACTTTGGGGTAGTAGAAAGGGGAAATGAGAGGGGTGTCTTTCTGTCTCAATCTGTGTGTTTGCACGTCCGTGTCGGTGCATTAGTTTATGTAAGTAGTGTAATCCATGCAACTATGGTAAGGTTACAGCGCATGGTAGCTGGGGTTTATTATCGGTCCTTGTTGTACGGACATTTGAACATACGAGAACAGTAACCATGATGGCGTTTTGTGTTCATTGATTCGAAGGGTTTGTTGAAATACGTCAGGATGGCCGAGCGGTCTAAGGCGCTGCGTTCAGGTCGCAGTCTCCTCTGGAGGCGTGGGTTCGAATCCTACTTCTGACATTACATTTGGATTTCGTTGGTTGTGATTATCTGTTCAAACTTTGTAATATGGAGAACATTTGGAAAAAGTAAGGAGGTATAAACTCAAAGTGACTGGCTGGCTACTTTGGGGTAGTAGAAAGGGGAAATGAGAGGGGTGTCTTTCTGTCTCAATCTGTGTGTTTGCACGTCCGTGTCGGTGCATTAGTTTATGTAAGTAGTGTAATCCATGCAACTATGCTAACGTTACAGCGCATGGTAGCTGGGGTTTATTATCGGTCCTTGTTGTACGGACATTTGAACATACGAGAACAGTAGCCATGATGGCGTTTTGTCTTCATTGATTCGAAGGGTCTGTTGAAATACGTCAGGATGGCCGAGCGGTCTAAGGCGCTGCGTTCAGGTCGCAGTCTCCTCTGGAGGCGTGGGTTCGAATCCCACTTCTGACATTACATTTGGATTTCGTTGATTGTGATTATCTGTTCAAACTTTGTAATATGGAGAACATTTGGAAAAGGTAAGGAGGTTTAAACTCAAAGTGACTGGCTGGCTACTTTGGGGTAGTAGAAAGGGGAAATGAGAGGGGTGTTTTTCTGTCTCAATCTGTGTGTTTGCACGTCCGTGTCGGTGCATTAGTTTACGTAAGTAGTGTAATCCATGCAACTATGCTAACCATACAGCGCATTCAATTAAATTCGTTTCGTGTTGATTGATTCGAAGGGGTATGATGAATTTCGTCCGGATGGCCGAGCGGTCTAAGGCGCTGCGTTCAGGTCGCAGTCTCCACTGGAGGCTCGGGTTCGAATCCCACTTCTAAGATTACATTTGGATTTCGTTGATTGTGATTATCTGTTCAAACTTTGTAATATGGAGAACATTTGGAAAAGTTAAGGAGGTTTAAATTCAAAGTGACTGGCTGGCTACTTTGGGGTAGTAGAAAGGGAAAATGAGAGGGGTGTCTTTCTGTCTCAATCTGTGTGTTTGCACGTCCGTGTCGGGGCATTAGTTTATGTAAGTAGTGTAATCCATGTAACTATGGTAGGGTTACAGTGCATGGTAGCTGGGGTTTATTATCGGTCCTTGTTTTACAGACATTTGAACATACGAAAGCAGTAACCATGATGGCGTTATGTGTTGATTGATTCGAAGGGTCTAATAAAATACGTCAGGATGGCCGAGCGGTCTAAGGCGCTGCGTTCAGGTCGCAGTCTCCTCTGGTGGCGTGGGTTCGAATGCCACTTCTGACATTACATTTGGATTTCGTTGATTGTGATTATCTGTTCAAACTTTGTAATACGGAGAACATTTGGAAAAGGTAAGGAGGTTTAAACTCAAAGTGACTGGCTGGCTACTTTGGGGTAGTAGAAAGGGGAAATGAGAGGGGTGTCTTTCTGTCTCAATCTGTGTGTTTGCACGTCCGTGTCGGTGCATTAGTTTACGTAAGTAGTGTAATCCATGCAACTATGCTAACGTTGCAGCGCATTCAATTAATGAAAATTCGTTTCGAAATTCGTTTCGTGTTGATTGATTCGAAGGGGTATGATGAATTTCGTCCGGATGGCCGAGCGGTCTACGGCGCTGCGTTCAGGTCGCAGTCTCCTCTGGTGGCGTGGGTTAGAATGCCACTTCTGACATTACATTTGGATTTCGTTGATTGTGATTATCTGTTCAAACTTTGTAATACGGAGAACATTTGGAAAAGGTAAGGAGGTTTAAACTCAAAGTGACTGGCTGGCTACTTTGGGGTAGTAGAAAGGGGAAATGAGAGGGGTGTCTTTCTGTCTCAATCTGTGTGTTTGCACGTCCGTGTCGGTGCATTAGTTTATGTAAGTAGTGTAATCCATGCAACTATGCTAACGTTACAGCGCATGGTAGCTGGGGTTTATTATCGGTCCTTGTTGTACGGACATTTGAACATACGAGAACAGTAACCATGATGGCGTTTTGTGTTGATTGATTCGAAGGGTCTAATAACATACGTCAGGATGGCCGAGCGGTCTAAGGCGCTGCGTTCAGGTCGCAGTCTCCTCTGGTGGCGTGGGTTAGAATGCCACTTCTGACATTACATTTGGATTTCGTTGATTGTGATTATCTGTTCAAACTTTGTAATACGGAGAACATTTGGAAAAGGTAAGGAGGTTTAAACTCAAAGTGACTGGCTGGCTACTTTGGGGTAGTAGAAAGGGGAAATGAGAGGGGTGTCTTTCTGTCTCAATCTGTGTGTTTGCACGTCCGTGTCGGTGCATTAGTTTATGTAAGTAGTGTAATCCATGCAACTATGCTAACGTTACAGCGCATGGTAGCTGGGGTTTATTATCGGTCCTTGTTGTACGGACATTTGAACATACGAGAACAGTAACCATGATGGCGTTTTGTCTTCATTGATTCGAAGGGTCTGTTGAAATACGTCAGGATGGCCGAGCGGTCTAAGGCGCTGCGTTCAGGTCGCAGTCTCCTCTGGAGGCGTGGGTTCGAATCCCACTTCTGACATTACATTTGGATTTCGTTGATTGTGATTATCTGTTCAAACTTTGTAATATGGAGAACATTTGGAAAAGGTAAGGAGGTTTAAACTCAAAGTGACTGGCTGGCTACTTTGGGGTAGTAGAAAGGGGAAATGAGAGGGGTGTTTTTCTGTCTCAATCTGTGTGTTTGCACGTCCGTGTCGGTGCATTAGTTTACGTAAGTAGTGTAATCCATGCAACTATGCTAACGTTGCAGCGCATTCAATTAAATTCGTTTCGTGTTGATTGATTCGAAGGGGTATGATGAATTTCGTCCGGATGGCCGAGCGGTCTACGGCGCTGCGTTCAGGTCGCAGTCTCCTCTGGTGGCGTGGGTTCGAATGCCACTTCTGACATTACATTTGGATTTCGTTGATTGTGATTATCTGTTCAAACTTTGTAATACGGAGAACATTTGGAAAAGGTAAGGAGGTTTAAACTCAAAGTGACTGGCTGGCTACTTTGGGGTAGTAGAAAGGGGAAATGAGAGGGGTGTCTTTCTGTCTCAATCTGTGTGTTTGCACGTCCGTGTCGGTGCATTAGTTTATGTAAGTAGTGTAATCCATGCAACTATGGTAAGGTTACAGCGCATGGTAGCTGGGGTTTATTATCGGTCCTTGTTGTACGGACATTTGAACATACGAGAACAGTAACCATGATGGCGTTTTGTGTTGATTGATTCGAAGGGTCTAATAACATACGTCAGGATGGCCGAGCGGTCTAAGGCGCTGCGTTCAGGTCGCAGTCTCCTCTGGAGGCGTGGGTTCGAATCCCACTTCTGACATTACATTTGGATTTCGTTGATTGTGATTATCTGTTCAAACTTTGTAATATGGAGAACATTTGGAAAAGGTAAGGAGGTTTAAACTCAAAGTGACTGGCTGGCTACTTTGGGGTAGTAGAAAGGGGAAATGAGAGGGGTGTCTTTCTGTTTCAATCTGTGTGTTTGCACGTCCGTGTCGGTGCATTAGTTTACGTAAGTAGTGTAATCCATGCAACTATGCTAACGTTACAGCGCATGGTAGCTGGGGTTTATTATCGGTCCCTGTTGTACGGACATTTGAACATACGAGAACAGTAAGGTTCTCGTAGGTCGTAGTCTCCTCTGGAGGCGTGGGTTCGAATCCCACTTCTGATATTACATTTGGATTTCGTTGATTGTTATTATCTGTTCAAACTTTGTAATATGGAGAACATTTGGAAAAGGTAAGGAGGTTTAAACTCAAAGTGACTGGCTGGCTACTTTGGGGTAGTAGAAAGGGGAAATGAGAGGGGTGTTTTTCTGTCTCAATCTGTGTGTTTGCACGTCCGTGTCGGTGCATTAGTTTACGTAAGTAGTGTAATCCATGCAACTATGCTAACCATACAGCGCATTCAATTAAATTCGTTTCGTGTTGATTGATTCGAAGGGGTATGATGAATTTCGTCCGCATGGCCGAGCGGTCTAAGGCGCTGCGTTCAGGTCGCAGTCTCCACTGGAGGCTCGGGTTCGAATCCCACTTCTAACATTACATTTGGATTTCGTTGATTGTGATTATCTGTTCAAACTTTGTAATATGGAGAACATTTGGAAAAGTTAAGGAGGTTTAAATTCAAAGTGACTGGCTGGCTACTTTGGGGTAGTAGAAAGGGAAAATGAGAGGGGTGTCTTTCTGTCTCAATCTGTGTGTTTGCACGTCCGTGTCGGGGCATTAGTTTATGTAAGTAGTGTAATCCATGTAACTATGGTAGGGTTACAGTGCATGGTAGCTGGGGTTTATTATCGGTCCTTGTTTTACAGACATTTGAACATACGAGAGCAGTAACCATGATGGCGTTTTGTGTTCATTGATTCGAAGGGTTTGTTGAAATACGTCAGGATGGCCGAGCGGTCTAAGGCGCTGCGTTCAGGTCGCAGTCTCCTCTGGAGGCGTGGGTTCGAATCCCACTTCTGACATTACATTTGGATTTCGTTGATTGTGATTATCTGTTCAAACTTTGTAATATGGAGAACATTTGGAAAAAGTAAGGAGGTTTAAACTCAAAGTGACTGGCTGGCTACTTTGGGGTAGTAGAAAGGGGAAATGAGAGGGGTGTCTTTCTGTCTCAATCTGTGTGTTTGCACGTCCGTGTCGGTGCATTAGTTTATGTAAGTAGTGTAATCCATGCAACTATGCTAACGTTACAGCTGGGGTTTATTATCGGTCCTTGTTGTACGGACATTTGAACATACGAGAACAGTAACCATGATGGCGTTTTGTCTTCATTGATTCGAAGGGTCTGTTGAAATACGTCAGGATGGCCGAGCGGTCTAAGGCGCTGCGTTCAGGTCGCAGTCTCCTCTGGAGGCGTGGGTTCGAATCCCACTTCTGACATTACATTTGGATTTCGTTGATTGTGATTATCTGTTCAAACTTTGTAATATGGAGAACATTTGGAAAAGGTAAGGAGGTTTAAACTCAAAGTGACTGGCTGGCTACTTTGGGGTAGTAGAAAGGGGAAATGAGAGGGGTGTTTTTCTGTCTCAATCTGTGTGTTTGCACGTCCGTGTCGGTGCATTAGTTTACGTAAGTAGTGTAATCCATGCAACTATGCTAACCATACAGCGCATTCAATTAAATTCGTTTCGTGTTGATTGATTCGAAGGGGTATGATGAATTTCGTCCGGATGGCCGAGCGGTCTAAGGCGCTGCGTTCAGGTCGCAGTCTCCACTGGAGGCTCGGGTTCGAATCCCACTTCTAAGATTACATTTGGATTTCGTTGATTGTGATTATCTGTTCAAACTTTGTAATATGGAGAACATTTGGAAAAGGTAAGGAGGTTTAAACTCAAAGTGACTGGCTGGCTACTTTGGGGTAGTAGAAAGGGGAAATGAGAGGGGTGTTTTTCTGTCTCAATCTGTGTGTTTGCACGTCCGTGTCGGTGCATTAGTTTACGTAAGTAGTGTAATCCATGCAACTATGCTAACCATACAGCGCATTCAATTAAATTCGTTTCGTGTTGATTGATTCGAAGGGGTATGATGAATTTCGTCCGGATGGCCGAGCGGTCTACGGCGCTGCGTTCAGGTCGCAGTCTCCTCTGGTGGCGTGGGTTCGAATGCCACTTCTGACATTACATTTGGATTTCGTTGATTGTGATTATCTGTTCAAACTTTGTAATACGGAGAACATTTGGAAAAGGTAAGGAGGTTTAAACTCAAAGTGACTGGCTGGCTACTTTGGGGTAGTAGAAAGGGGAAATGAGAGGGGTGTCTTTCTGTCTCAATCTGTGTGTTTGCACGTCCGTGTCGGTGCATTAGTTTATGTAAGTAGTGTAATCCATGCAACTATGCTAACGTTACAGCGCATGGTAGCTGGGGTTTATTATCGGTCCTTGTTGTACGGACATTTGAACATACGAGAACAGTAACCATGATGGCGTTTTGTCTTCATTGATTCGAAGGGTCTGTTGAAATACGTCAGGATGGCCGAGCGGTCTAAGGCGCTGCGTTCAGGTCACAGTCTCCTCTGGAGGCGTGGGTTCGAATCCCACTTCTGACATTACATTTGGATTTCGTTGATTGTGATTATCTGTTCAAACTTTGTAATATGGAGAACATTTGGAAAAGGTAAGGAGGTTTAAACTCAAAGTGACTGGCTGGCTACTTTGGGGTAGTAGAAAGGGGAAATGAGAGGGGTGTTTTTCTGTCTCAATCTGTGTGTTTGCACGTCCGTGTCGGTGCATTAGTTTACGTAAGTAGTGTAATCCATGCAACTATGCTAACCATACAGCGCATTCAATTAAATTCGTTTCGTGTTGATTGATTCGAAGGGGTATGATGAATTTCGTCCGGATGGCCGAGCGGTCTAAGGCGCTGCGTTCAGGTCGCAGTCTCCACTGGAGGCTCGGGTTCGAATCCCACTTCTAAGATTACATTTGGATTTCGTTGATTGTGATTATCTGTTCAAACTTTGTAATATGGAGAACATTTGGAAAAGTTAAGGAGGTTTAAATTCAAAGTGACTGGCTGGCTACTTTGGGGTAGTAGAAAGGGAAAATGAGAGGGGTGTCTTTCTGTCTCAATCTGTGTGTTTGCACGTCCGTGTCGGGGCATTAGTTTATGTAAGTAGTGTAATCCATGTAACTATGGTAGGGTTACAGTGCATGGTAGCTGGGGTTTATTATCGGTCCTTGTTTTACAGACATTTGAACATACGAGAGCAGTAACCATGATGGCGTTATGTGTTGATTGATTCGAAGGGTCTAATAAAATACGTCAGGATGGCCGAGCGGTCTAAGGCGCTGCGTTCAGGTCGCAGTCTCCTCTGGTGGCGTGGGTTCGAATGCCACTTCTGACATTTCATTTGGATTTCGTTGATTGTGATTATCTGTTCAAACTTTGTAATACGGAGAACATTTGGAAAAGGTAAGGAGGTTTAAACTCAAAGTGACTGGCTGGCTACTTTGGGGTAGTAGAAAGGGGAAATGAGAGGGGTGTCTTTCTGTCTCAATCTGTGTGTTTGCACGTCCGTGTCGGTGCATTAGTTTATGTAAGTAGTGTAATCCATGCAACTATGGTAAGGTTACAGCGCATGGTAGCTGGGGTTTATTATCGGTCCTTGTTGTACGGACATTTGAACATACGAGAACAGTAACCATGATGGCGTTTTAGGTTCATTGATTCGAAGGGTCTGTTGAAATACGTCAGGATGGCCGAGCGGTCTAAGGCGCTGCGTTCAGGTCGCAGTCTCCTCTGGTGGCGTGGGTTAGAATGCCACTTCTGACATTACATTTGGATTTCGTTGATTGTGATTATCTGTTCAAACTTTGTAATACGGAGAACATTTGGAAAAGGTAAGGAGGTTTAAACTCAAAGTGACTGGCTGGCTACTTTGGGGTAGTAGAAAGGGGAAATGAGAGGGGTGTCTTTCTGTCTCAATCTGTGTGTTTGCACGTCCGTGTCGGTGCATTAGTTTATGTAAGTAGTGTAATCCATGCAACTATGCTAACGTTACAGCGCATGGTAGCTGGGGTTTATTATCGGTCCTTGTTGTACGGACATTTGAACATACGAGAACAGTAACCATGATGGCGTTTTGTCTTCATTGATTCGAAGGGTCTGTTGAAATACGTCGGGATGGCCGAGCGGTCTAAGGCGCTGCGTTCAGGTCGCAGTCTCCTCTGGAGGCGTGGGTTCGAATCCCACTTCTGACATTACATATGGATTTCGTTGATTGTGATTATCTGTTCAAACTTTGTAATACGGAGAACATTTGGAAAAGGTAAGGAGGTTTAAACTCAAAGTGACTGGCTGGCTACTTTGGGGTAGTAGAAAGGGGAAATGAGAGGGGTGTTTTTCTGTCTCAATCTGTGTGTTTGCACGTCCGTGTCGGTGCATTAGTTTACGTAAGTAGTGTAATCCATGCAACTATGCTAACGTTGCAGCGCATTCAATTAAATTCGTTTCGTGTTGATTGATTCGAAGGGGTATGATGAATTTCGTCCGGATGGCCGAGCGGTCTACGGCGCTGCGTTGAGGTCGCAGTCTCCTCTGGTGGCGTGGGTTCGAATGCCACTTCTGACATTACATTTGGATTTCGTTGATTGTGATTATCTGTTCAAACTTTGTAATACGGAGAACATTTGGAAAAGGTAAGGAGGTTTAAACTCAAAGTGACTGGCTGGCTACTTTGGGGTAGTAGAAAGGGGAAATGAGAGGGGTGTTTTTCTGTCTCAATCTGTGTGTTTGCACGTCCGTGTCGGTGCATTAGTTTACGTAAGTAGTGTAATCCATGCAACTATGCTAACGTTGCAGCGCATTCAATTAAATTCGTTTCGTGTTGATTGATTCGAAGGGGTATGATGAATTTCGTCCGGATGGCCGAGCGGTCTACGGCGCTGCGTTCAGGTCGCAGTCTCCTCTGGTGGCGTGGGTTCGAATGCCACTTCTGACATTACATTTGGATTTCGTTGATTGTGATTATCTGTTCAAACTTTGTAATACGGAGAACATTTGGAAAAGGTAAGGAGGTTTAAACTCAAAGTGACTGGCTGGCTACTTTGGGGTAGTAGAAAGGGGAAATGAGAGGGGTGTCTTTCTGTCTCAATCTGTGTGTTTGCACGTCCGTGTCGGTGCATTAGTTTATGTAAGTAGTGTAATCCATGCAACTATGGTAAGGTTACAGCGCATGGTAGCTGGGGTTTATTATCGGTCCTTGTTGTACGGACATTTGAACATACGAGAACAGTAACCATGATGGCGTTTTGTGTTGATTGATTCGAAGGGTCTAATAACATACGTCAGGATGGCCGAGCGGTCTAAGGCGCTGCGTTCAGGTCGCAGTCTCCTCTGGTGGCGTGGGTTAGAATGCCACTTCTGACATTACATTTGGATTTCGTTGATTGTGATTATCTGTTCAAACTTTGTAATACGGAGAACATTTGGAAAAGGTAAGGAGGTTTAAACTCAAAGTGACTGGCTGGCTACTTTGGGGTAGTAGAAAGGGGAAATGAGAGGGGTGTCTTTCTGTCTCAATCTGTGTGTTTGCACGTCCGTGTCGGTGCATTAGTTTATGTAAGTAGTGTAATCCATGCAACTATGCTAACGTTACAGCGCATGGTAGCTGGGGTTTATTATCGGTCCTTGTTGTACGGACATTTGAACATACGAGAACAGTAACCATGATGGCGTTTTGTCTTCATTGATTCGAAGGGTCTGTTGAAATACGTCAGGATGGCCGAGCGGTCTAAGGCGCTGCGTTCAGGTCGCAGTCTCCTCTGGAGGCGTGGGTTCGAATCCCACTTCTGACATTACATTTGGATTTCGTTGATTGTGATTATCTGTTCAAACTTTGTAATATGGAGAACATTTGGAAAAGGTAAGGAGGTTTAAACTCAAAGTGACTGGCTGGCTACTTTGGGGTAGTAGAAAGGGGAAATGAGAGGGGTGTTTTTCTGTCTCAATCTGTGTGTTTGCACGTCCGTGTCGGTGCATTAGTTTACGTAAGTAGTGTAATCCATGCAACTATGCTAACGTTGCAGCGCATTCAATTAAATTCGTTTCGTGTTGATTGATTCGAAGGGGTATGATGAATTTCGTCCGGATGGCCGAGCGGTCTACGGCGCTGCGTTCAGGTCGCAGTCTCCTCTGGTGGCGTGGGTTCGAATGCCACTTCTGACATTACATTTGGATTTCGTTGATTGTGATTATCTGTTCAAACTTTGTAATACGGAGAACATTTGGAAAAGGTAAGGAGGTTTAAACTCAAAGTGACTGGCTGGCTACTTTGGGGTAGTAGAAAGGGGAAATGAGAGGGGTGTCTTTCTGTCTCAATCTGTGTGTTTGCACGTCCGTGTCGGTGCATTAGTTTATGTAAGTAGTGTAATCCATGCAACTATGGTAAGGTTACAGCGCATGGTAGCTGGGGTTTATTATCGGTCCTTGTTGTACGGACATTTGAACATACGAGAACAGTAACCATGATGGCGTTTTGTGTTGATTGATTCGAAGGGCCTAATAACATACGTCAGGATGGCCGAGCGGTCTAAGGCGCTGCGTTCAGGTCGCAGTCTCCTCTGGTGGCGTGGGTTAGAATGCCACTTCTGACATTACATTTGGATTTCGTTGATTGTGATTATCTGTTCAAACTTTGTAATACGGAGAACATTTGGAAAAGGTAAGGAGGTTTAAACTCAAAGTGACTGGCTGGCTACTTTGGGGTAGTAGAAAGGGGAAATGAGAGGGGTGTCTTTCTGTCTCAATCTGTGTGTTTGCACGTCCGTGTCGGTGCATTAGTTTATGTAAGTAGTGTAATCCATGCAACTATGCTAACGTTACAGCGCATGGTAGCTGGGGTTTATTATCGGTCCTTGTTGTACGGACATTTGAACATACGAGAACAGTAACCATGATGGCGTTTTGTCTTCATTGATTCGAAGGGTCTGTTGAAATACGTCAGGATGGCCGAGCGGTCTAAGGCGCTGCGTTCAGGTCGCAGTCTCCTCTGGAGGCGTGGGTTCGAATCCCACTTCTGACATTACATTTGGATTTCGTTGATTGTGATTATCTGTTCAAACTTTGTAATATGGAGAACATTTGGAAAAGGTAAGGAGGTTTAAACTCAAAGTGACTGGCTGGCTACTTTGGGGTAGTAGAAAGGGGAAATGAGAGGGGTGTCTTTCTGTTTCAATCTGTGTGTTTGCACGTCCGTGTCGGTGCATTAGTTTACGTAAGTAGTGTAATCCATGCAACTATGCTAACGTTACAGCGCATGGTAGCTGGGGTTTATTATCGGTCCCTGTTGTACGGACATTTGAACATACGAGAACAGTAAGGTTCTCGTAGGTCGTAGTCTCCTCTGGAGGCGTGGGTTCGAATCCCACTTCTGATATTACATTTGGATTTCGTTGATTGTTATTATCTGTTCAAACTTTGTAATATGGAGAACATTTGGAAAAGGTAAGGAGGTTTAAACTCAAAGTGACTGGCTGGCTACTTTGGGGTAGTAGAAAGGGGAAATGAGAGGGGTGTTTTTCTGTCTCAATCTGTGTGTTTGCACGTCCGTGTCGGTGCATTAGTTTACGTAAGTAGTGTAATCCATGCAACTATGCTAACCATACAGCGCATTCAATTAAATTCGTTTCGTGTTGATTGATTCGAAGGGGTATGATGAATTTCGTCCGCATGGCCGAGCGGTCTAAGGCGCTGCGTTCAGGTCGCAGTCTCCACTGGAGGCTCGGGTTCGAATCCCACTTCTAACATTACATTTGGATTTCGTTGATTGTGATTATCTGTTCAAACTTTGTAATATGGAGAACATTTGGAAAAGTTAAGGAGGTTTAAATTCAAAGTGACTGGCTGGCTACTTTGGGGTAGTAGAAAGGGAAAATGAGAGGGGTGTCTTTCTGTCTCAATCTGTGTGTTTGCACGTCCGTGTCGGGGCATTAGTTTATGTAAGTAGTGTAATCCATGTAACTATGGTAGGGTTACAGTGCATGGTAGCTGGGGTTTATTATCGGTCCTTGTTTTACAGACATTTGAACATACGAGAGCAGTAACCATGATGGCGTTTTGTGTTGATTGATTCAAAGGGTTTGTTGAAATACGTCAGGATGGCCGAGCGGTCTAAGGCGCTGCGTTCAGGTCGCAGTCTCCTCTGGAGGCGTGGGTTCGAATCCCACTTCTGACATTACATTTGGATTTCGTTGATTGTGATTATCTGTTCAAACTTTGTAATATGGAGAACATTTGGAAAAAGTAAGGAGGTTTGAACTCAAAGTGACTGGCTGGCTACTTTGGGGTAGTAGAAAGGGGAAATGAGAGGGGTGTCTTTCTGTCTCAATCTGTGTGTTTGCACGTCCGTGTCGGTGCATTAGTTTATGTAAGTAGTGTAATCCATGCAACTATGCTAACGTTACAGCGCATGGTAGCTGGGGTTTATTATCGGTCCTTGTTGTACGGACATTTGAACATACGAGAACAGTAACCATGATGGCGTTTTGTCTTCATTGATTCGAAGGGTCTGTTGAAATACGTCAGGATGGCCGAGTGGTCTAAGGCGCTGCGTTCAGGTCGCAGTCTCCTCTGGAGGCGTGGGTTCGAATCCCACTTCTGACATTACATTTGGATTTCGTTGATTGTGATTATCTGTTCAAACTTTGTAATATGGAGAACATTTGGAAAAGGTAAGGAGGTTTAAACTCAAAGTGACTGGCTGGCTACTTTGGGGTAGTAGAAAGGGGAAATGAGAGGGGTGTTTTTCTGTCTCAATCTGTGTGTTTGCACGTCCGTGTCGGTGCATTAGTTTACGTAAGTAGTGTAATCCATGCAACTATGCTAACCATACAGCGCATTCAATTAAATTCGTTTCGTGTTGATTGATTCGAAGGGGTATGATGAATTTCGTCCGGATGGCCGAGCGGTCTAAGGCGCTGCGTTCAGGTCGCAGTCTCCACTGGAGGCTCGGGTTCGAATCCCACTTCTAACATTACATTTGGATTTCGTTGATTGGGATTATCTGTTCAAACTTTGTAATATGGAGAGCATTTGGAAAAGTTAAGGAGGTTTAAATTCAAAGTGACTGGCTGGCTACTTTGGGGTAGTAGAAAGGGAAAATGAGAGGGGTGTCTTTCTGTCTCAATCTGTGTGTTTGCACGTCCGTGTCGGGGCATTAGTTTATGTAAGTAGTGTAATCCATGTAACTATGGTAGGGTTACAGTGCATGGTAGCTGGGGTTTATTATCGGTCCTTGTTTTACAGACATTTGAACATACGAGAGCAGTAACCATGACGGCGTTTTGTGTTGATTGATTCGAAGGGTCTAATAAAATACGTCAGGATGGCCGAGCGGTCTAAGGCGCTGCGTTCAGGTCGCAGTCTCCTCTGGTGGCGTGGGTTCGAATGCCACTTCTGACATTACATTTGGATTTCGTTGATTGTGATTATCTGTTCAAACTTTGTAATACGGAGAACATTTGGAAAAGGTAAGGAGGTTTAAACTCAAAGTGACTGGCTGGCTACTTTGGGGTAGTAGAAAGGGGAAATGAGAGGGGTGTCTTTCTGTCTCAATCTGTGTGTTTGCACGTCTGTGTCGGTGCATTAGTTTATGTAAGTAGTGTAATCCATGCAACTATGGTAAGGTTACAGCGCATGGTAGCTGGGGTTTATTATCGGTCCTTGTTGTACGGACATTTGAACATACGAGAACAGTAACCATGATGGCGTTTTGGGTTCATTGATTCGAAGGGTCTGTTGAAATACGTCAGGATGGCCGAGCGGTCTAAGGCGCTGCGTTCAGGTCGCAGTCTCCTCTGGAGGCGTGGGTTCGAATCCCACTTCTGACATTACATTTGGATTTCGTTGATTGTGATTATCTGTTCAAACTTTGTAATATGGAGAACATTTGGAAAAGGTAAGGAGGTTTAAACTCAAAGTGACTTGCTGGCTACTTTGGGGTAGTAGAAAGGGGAAATGAGAGGGGTGTTTTTCTGTCTCAATCTGTGTGTTTGCACGTCCGTGTCGGTGCATTAGTTTACGTAAGTAGTGTAATCCATGCAACTATGCTAACCATACAGCGCATTCAATTAAATTCGTTTCGTGTTGATTGATTCGAAGGGGTATGATGAATTTCGTCCGGATGGCCGAGCGGTCTAAGGCGCTGCGTTCAGGTCGCAGTCTCCACTGGAGGCTCGGGTTCGAATCCCACTTCTAAGATTACATTTGGATTTCGTTGATTGTGATTATCTGTTCAAACTTTGTAATATGGAGAACATTTGGAAAAGTTAAGGAGGTTTAAATTCAAAGTGACTGGCTGGCTACTTTGGGGTAGTAGAAAGGGAAAATGAGAGGGGTGTCTTTCTGTCTCAATCTGTGTGTTTGCACGTCCGTGTCGGGGCATTAGTTTATGTAAGTAGTGTAATCCATGTAACTATGGTAAGGTTACAGTGCATGGTAGCTGGGGTTTATTATCGGTCCTTGTTTTACAGACATTTGAACATATGAGAGCAGTAACCATGATGGCGTTATGTGTTGATTGATTCGAAGGGTCTAATAAAATACGTCAGGATGGCCGAGCGGTCTAAGGCGCTGCGTTCAGGTCGCAGTCTCCTCTGGTGGCGTGGGTTCGAATGCCACTTCTGACATTACATTTGGATTTCGTTGATTGTGATTATCTGTTCAAACTTTGTAATACGGAGAACATTTGGAAAAGGTAAGGAGGTTTAAACTCAAAGTGACTGGCTGGCTACTTTGGGGTAGTAGAAAGGGGAAATGAGAGGGGTGTCTTTCTGTCTCAATCTGTGTGTTTGCACGTCCGTGTCGGTGCATTAGTTTATGTAAGTAGTGTAATCCATGCAACTATGCTAACGTTACAGCGCATGGTAGCTGGGGTTTATTATCGGTCCTTGTTGTACGGACATTTGAACATACGAGAACAGTAACCATGATGGCGTTTTGTCTTAATTGATTCGAAGGGTCTGTTGAAATACGTCAGGATGGCCGAGCGGTCTAAGGCGCTGCGTTCAGGTCGCAGTCTCCTCTGGAGGCGTGGGTTCGAATCCCACTTCTGACATTACATTTGGATTTCGTTGATTGTGATTATCTGTTCAAAATTTGTAATATGGAGAACATTTGGAAAAGGTAAGGAGGTTTAAACTCAAAGTGACTGGCTGGCTACTTTGGGGTAGTAGAAAGGGGAAATGAGAGGGGTGTTTTTCTGTCTCAATCTGTGTGTTTGCACGTCCGTGTCGGTGCATTAGTTTACGTAAGTAGTGTAATCCATGCAACTATGCTAACCATGCAGCGCATTCAATTAAATTCGTTTCGTGTTGATTGATTCGAAGGGGTATGATGAATTTCGTCCGGATGGCCGAGCGGTCTACGGCGCTGCGTTCAGGTCGCAGTCTCCTCTGGTGGCGTGGGTTCGAATGCCACTTCTGACATTACATTTGGATTTCGTTGATTGTGATTATCTGTTCAAACTTTGTAATACGGAGAACATTTGGAAAAGGTAAGGAGGTTTAAACTCAAAGTGACTGGCTGGCTACTTTGGGGTAGTAGAAAGGGGAAATGACAGGGGTGTCTTTCTGTCTCAATTTGTGTGTTTGCACGTCCGTGTCGGTGCATTAGTTTATGTAAGTAGTGTAATCCATGCAACTATGGTAAGGTTACAGCGCATGGTCGCTGGGGTTTATTATCGGTCCTTGTTGTACGGACATTTGAACATACGAGAACAGTAACCATGATGGCGTTTTGTGTTCATTGATTCGAAGGGTTTGTTGAAATACGTCAGGATGGCCGAGCGGTCTAAGGCGCTGCGTTCAGGTCGCAGTCTCCTCTGGAGGCGTGGGTTCGAATCCCACTTCTGACATTACATTTGGATTTCGTTGATTGTGATTATCTGTTCAAACTTTGTAATATGGAGAACATTTGGAAAAAGTAAGGAGGTTTAAACTCAAAGTGACTGGCTGGCTACTTTGGGGTAGTAGAAAGGGGAAATGAGAGGGGTGTATTTCTGTCTCAATCTGTGTGTTTGCACGTCCGTGTCGGTGCATTAGTTTATGTAAGTAGTGTAATCCATGCAACTATGCTAACGTTACAGCGCATGGTAGCTGGGGTTTATTATCGGTCCTTGTTGTACGGACATTTGAACATACGAGAACAGTAACCATGATGGCGTTTTGTCTTCATTGATTCGAAGGGTCTGTTGAAATACGTCAGGATGGCCGAGCGGTCTAAGGTGCTGCGTTCAGGTCGCAGTCTCCTCTGGAGGCGTGGGTTCGAATCCCACTTCTGACATTACTTTTGGATTTCGTTGATTGTGATTATCTGTTCAAACTTTGTAATATGGAGAACATTTGGAAAAGGTAAGGAGGTTTAAACTCAAAGTGACTGGCTGGCTACTTTGGGGTAGTAGAAAGGGGAAATGAGGGGGGTGTTTTTCTGTCTCAATCTGTGTGTTTGCACGTCCGTGTCGGTGCATTAGTTTACGTAAGTAGTGTAATCCATGCAACTATGCTAACCATACAGCGCATTCAATTAAATTCGTTTCGTGTTGATTGATTCGAAGGGGTATGATGAATTTCGTCCGGATGGCCGAGCGGTCTAAGGCGCTGCGTTCAGGTCGCAGTCTCCACTGGAGGCTCGGGTTCGAATCCCACTTCTAAGATTACATTTGGATTTCGTTGATTGTGATTATCTGTTCAAACTTTGTAATATGGAGAACATTTGGAAAAGTTAAGGAGGTTTAAATTCAAAGTGACTGGCTGGCTACTTTGGGGTAGTAGAAAGGGAAAATGAGAGGGGTGTCTTTCTGTCTCAATCTGTGTGTTTGCACGTCCGTGTCGGGGCATTAGTTTATGTAAGTAGTGTAATCCATGTAACTATGGTAGGGTTACAGTGCATGGTAGCTGGGGTTTATTATCGGTCCTTGTTTTACAGACATTTGAACATACGAGAGCAGTAACCATGATGGCGTTATGTGTTGATTGATTCGAAGGGTCTAATAAAATACGTCAGGATGGCCGAGCGGTCTAAGGCGCTGCGTTCAGGTCGCAGTCTCCTCTGGTGGCGTGGGTTCGAATGCCACTTCTGACATTTCATTTGGATTTCGTTGATTGTGATTATCTGTTCAAACTTTGTAATACGGAGAACATTTGGAAAAGGTAAGGAGGTTTAAACTCAAAGTGACTGGCTGGCTACTTTGGGGTAGTAGAAAGGGGAAATGAGAGGGGTGTCTTTCTGTCTCAATCTGTGTGTTTGCACGTCCGTGTCGGTGCATTAGTTTATGTAAGTAGTGTAATCCATGCAACTATGGTAAGGTTACAGCGCATGGTAGCTGGGGTTTATTATCGGTCCTTGTTGTACGGACATTTGAACATACGAGAACAGTAACCATGATGGCGTTTTAGGTTCATTGATTCGAAGGGTCTGTTGAAATACGTCAGGATGGCCGAGCGGTCTAAGGCGCTGCGTTCAGGTCGCAGTCTCCTCTGGTGGCGTGGGTTAGAATGCCACTTCTGACATTACATTTGGATTTCGTTGATTGTGATTATCTGTTCAAACTTTGTAATACGGAGAACATTTGGAAAAGGTAAGGAGGTTTAAACTCAAAGTGACTGGCTGGCTACTTTGGGGTAGTAGAAAGGGGAAATGAGAGGGGTGTCTTTCTGTCTCAATCTGTGTGTTTGCACGTCCGTGTCGGTGCATTAGTTTACGTAAGTAGTGTAATCCATGCAACTATGCTAACGTTGCAGCGCATTCAATTAAATTCGTTTCGTGTTGATTGATTCGAAGGGGTATGATGAATTTCGTCCGGATGGCCGAGCGGTCTACGGCGCTGCGTTCAGGTCGCAGTCTCCTCTGGTGGCGTGGGTTCGAATGCCACTTCTGACATTACATTTGGATTTCGTTGATTGTGATTATCTGTTCAAACTTTGTAATACGGAGAACATTTGGAAAAGGTAAGGAGGTTTAAACTCAAAGTGACTGGCTGGCTACTTTGGGGTAGTAGAAAGGGGAAATGAGAGGGGTGTCTTTCTGTCTCAATCTGTGTGTTTGCACGTCCGTGTCGGTGCATTAGTTTATGTAAGTAGTGTAATCCATGCAACTATGGTAAGGTTACAGCGCATGGTAGCTGGGGTTTATTATCGGTCCTTGTTGTACGGACATTTGAACATACGAGAACAGTAACCATGATGGCGTTTTGTGTTGATTGATTCGAAGGGTCTAATAACATACGTCAGGATGGCCGAGCGGTCTAAGGCGCTGCGTTCAGGTCGCAGTCTCCTCTGGTGGCGTGGGTTAGAATGCCACTTCTGACATTACATTTGGATTTCGTTGATTGTGATTATCTGTTCAAACTTTGTAATACGGAGAACATTTGGAAAAGGTAAGGAGGTTTAAACTCAAAGTGACTGGCTGGCTACTTTGGGGTAGCAGAAAGGGGAAATGAGAGGGGTGTCTTTCTGTCTCAATCTGTGTGTTTGCACGTCCGTGTCGGTGCATTAGTTTATGTAAGTAGTGTAATCCATGCAACTATGCTAACGTTACAGCGCATGGTAGCTGGGGTTTATTATCGGTCCTTGTTGTACGTACATTTGAACATACGAGAACAGTAACCATGATGGCGTTTTGTCTTCATTGATTCGAAGGGTCTGTTGAAATACGTCAGGATGGCCGAGCGGTCTAAGGCGCTGCGTTCAGGTCGCAGTCTCCTCTGGAGGCGTGGGTTCGAATCCCACTTCTGACATTACATTTGGATTTCGTTGATTGTGATTATCTGTTCAAACTTTGTAATATGGAGAACATTTGGAAAAGGTAAGGAGGTTTAAACTCAAAGTGACTGGCTGGCTACTTTGGGGTAGTAGAAAGGGGAAATGAGAGGGGTGTCTTTCTGTTTCAATCTGTGTGTTTGCACGTCCGTGTCGGTGCATTAGTTTACGTAAGTAGTGTAATCCATGCAACTATGCTAACGTTACAGCGCATGGTAGCTGGGGTTTATTATCGGTCCCTGTTGTACGGACATTTGAACATACGAGAACAGTAAGGTTCTCGTAGGTCGTAGTCTCCTCTGGAGGCGTGGGTTCGAATCCCACTTCTGATATTACATTTGGATTTCGTTGATTGTTATTATCTGTTCAAACTTTGTAATATGGAGAACATTTGGAAAAGGTAAGGAGGTTTAAACTCAAAGTGACTGGCTGGCTACTTTGGGGTAGTAGAAAGGGGAAATGAGAGGGGTGTTTTTCTGTCTCAATCTGTGTGTTTGCACGTCCGTGTCGGTGCATTAGTTTACGTAAGTAGTGTAATCCATGCAACTATGCTAACCATACAGCGCATTCAATTAAATTCGTTTCGTGTTGATTGATTCGAAGGGGTATGATGAATTTCGTCCGCATGGCCGAGCGGTCTAAGGCGCTGCGTTCAGGTCGCAGTCTCCACTGGAGGCTCGGGTTCGAATCCCACTTCTAACATTACATTTGGATTTCGTTGATTGTGATTATCTGTTCAAACTTTGTAATATGGAGAACATTTGGAAAAGTTAAGGAGGTTTAAATTCAAAGTGACTGGCTGGCTACTTTGGGGTAGTAGAAAGGGAAAATGAGAGGGGTGTCTTTCTGTCTCAATCTGTGTGTTTGCACGTCCGTGTCGGGGCATTAGTTTATGTTAGTAGTGTAATCCATGTAACTATGGTAGGGTTACAGTGCATGGTAGCTGGGGTTTATTATCGGTCCTTGTTTTACAGACATTTGAACATACGAGAGCAGTAACCATGATGGCGTTTTGTGTTGATTGATTCAAAGGGTTTGTTGAAATACGTCAGGATGGCCGAGCGGTCTAAGGCGCTGCGTTCAGGTCGCAGTCTCCTCTGGAGGCGTGGGTTCGAATCCCACTTCTGACATTACATTTGGATTTCGTTGATTGTGATTATCTGTTCAAACTTTGTAATATGGAGAACATTTGGAAAAAGTAAGGAGGTTTGAACTCAAAGTGACTGGCTGGCTACTTTGGGGTAGTAGAAAGGGGAAATGAGAGGGCTGTCTTTCTGTCTCAATCTGTGTGTTTGCACGTCCGTGTCGGTGCATTAGTTTATGTAAGTAGTGTAATCCATGCAACTATGCTAACGTTACAGCGCATGGTAGCTGGGGTTTATTATCGGTCCTTGTTGTACGGACATTTGAACATACGAGAACAGTAACCATGATGGCGTTTTGTCTTCATTGATTCGAAGGGTCTGTTGAAATACGTCAGGATGGCCGAGTGGTCTAAGGCGCTGCGTTCAGGTAGCAGTCTCCTCTGGAGGCGTGGGTTCGAATCCCACTTCTGACATTACATTTGGATTTCGTTGATTGTGATTATCTGTTCAAACTTTGTAATATGGAGAACATTTGGAAAAGGTAAGGAGGTTTAAACTCAAAGTGACTGGCTGGCTACTTTGGGGTAGTAGAAAGGGGAAATGAGAGGGGTGTTTTTCTGTCTCAATCTGTGTGTTTGCACGTCCGTGTCGGTGCATTAGTTTACGTAAGTAGTGTAATCCATGCAACTATGCTAACGTTACAGCGCATTCAATTAAATTCGTTTCGTGTTGATTGATTCGAAGGGGTATGATGAATTTCGTCCGGATGGCCGAGCGGTCTAAGGCGCTGCGTTCAGGTCGCAGTCTCCACTGGAGGCTCGGGTTCGAATCCCACTTCTAACATTACATTTGGATTTCGTTGATTGTGATTATCTGTTCAAACTTTGTAATATGGAGAACATTTGGAAAAGTTAAGGAGGTTTAAATTCAAAGTGACTGGCTGGCTACTTTGGGGTAGTAGAAAGGGGAAATGAGAGGGGTGTCTTTCTGTCTCAATCTGTGTGTTTGCACGTCCGTGTCGGTGCATTAGTTTATGTAAGTAGTGTAATCCATGCAACTATGCTAACGTTACAGCGCATGGTAGCTGGGGTTTATTATCGGTCCTTGTTGTACGGACATTTGAACATACGAGAACAGTAACCATGATGGCGTTTTGTCTTCATTGATTCGAAGGGTCTGTTGAAATACGTCAGGATGGCCGAGCGGTCTAAGGCGCTGCGTTCAGGTCGCAGTCTCCTCTGGAGGCGTGGGTTCGAATCCCACTTCTGACATTACATTTGGATTTCGTTGATTGTGATTATCTGTTCAAACTTTGTAATATGGAGAACATTTGGAAAAGGTAAGGAGGTTTTAACTCAAAGTGACTGGCTGGCTACTTTGGGGTAGTAGAAAGGGGAAATGAGAGGGGTATTTTTCTGTCTCAATCTGTGTGTTTGCACTTTTTCCAAATGTTCTCCATATTACAAAGTTTGAACAGATGATCACAATCAACGAAATCCAAATGTAATGTCAGAAGTGTGATTCGAACCCACGCCTCCAGAGGAGACTGCGACCTGAACGCAGCGCCTTAGACCGCTCGGCCATCCTGACGTATTTCAACAATTCAAAGTGACTGGCTGGCTACTTTGGGGTAGTAGAAAGGGAAAATGAGAGGGGTGTCTTTCTGTCTCAATCTGTGTGTTTGCACGTCCGTGTCGGGGCATTAGTTTATGTAAGTAGTGTAATCCATGTAACTATGGTAGGGTTACAGTGCATGGTAGCTGGGGTTTATTATCGGTCCTTGTTTTACAGACATTTGAACATACGAGAGCAGTAACCATGATGGCGTTTTGTGTTGATTGATTCGAAGGGTCTAATAAAATACGTCAGGATGGCCGAGCGGTCTAAGGCGCTGCGTTCAGGTCGCAGTCTCCTCTGGTGGCGTGGGTTCGAATGCCACTTCTGACATTACATTTGGATTTCGTTGATTGTGATTATCTGTTCAAACTTTGTAGTACGGAGAGCATTTGGAAAAGGTAAGGAGGTTTAAACTCAAAGTGACTGGCTGGCTACTTTGGGGTAGTAGAAAGGGGAAATGAGAGGGGTGTCTTTCTGTCTCAATCTGTGTGTTTGCACGTCCGTGTCGGTGCATTAGTTTATGTAAGTAGTGTAATCCATGCAACTATGGTAAGGTTACAGCGCATGGTAGCTGGGGTTTATTATCGGTCCTTGTTGTACGGACATTTGAACATACGAGAACAGTAACCATGATGGCGTTTTGGGTTCATTGATTCGAAGGGTCTGTTGAAATACGTCAGGATGGCCGAGCGGTCTAAGGCGCTGCGTTCAGGTCGCAGTCTCCTCTGGAGGCGTGGGTTCGAATCACACTTCTGACATTACATTTGGATTTCGTTGATTGTGATCATCTGTTCAAACTTTGTAATATGGAGAACATTTGGAAAAAGTAAGGAGGTTTAAACTTAAAGTGACTGGCTGGCTACTTTGGGGTAGTAGAAAGGGGAAATGAGAGGGGTGTCTTTCTGTCTCAATCTGTGTGTTTGCACGTCCGTGTCGGTGCATTAGTTTATGTAAGTAGTGTAATCCATGCAACTATGCTAACGTTACAGCGCATGGTAGCTGGGGTTTATTATCGGTCCTTGTTGTACGGACATTTGAACATACGAGAACAGTAACCATGATGGCGTTTTGTCTTCATTGATTCGAAGGGTCTGTTGAAATACGTCAGGATGGCCGAGCGGTCTAAGGCGCTGCGTTCAGGTCGCAGTCTCTTCTGGAGGCGTGGGTTCGAATCCCACTTCTGACATTACATTTGGATTTCGTTGATTGTGATTATCTGTTCAAACTTTGTAATATGGAGAACATTTGGAAAAGGTAAGGAGGTTTTAACTCAAAGTGACTGGCTGGCTACTTTGGGGTAGTAGAAAGGGGAAATGAGAGGGGTGTTTTTCTGTCTCAATCTGTGTGTTTGCACGTCCGTGTCGGTGCATTAGTTTACGTAAGTAGTGTAATCCATGCAACTATGCTAACGTTACAGCGCATTCAATTAAATTCGTTTCGTGTTGATTGATTCGAAGGGGTATGATGAATTTCGTCCGGATGGCCGAGCGGTCTAAGGCGCTGCGTTCAGGTCGCAGTCTCCACTGGAGGCTCGGGTTCGAATCCCACTTCTAACATTACATTTGGATTTCGTTGATTGTGATTATCTGTTCAAACTTTGTAATATGGAGAACATTTGGAAAAGTTAAGGAGGTTTAAATTCATTGTGACTGGCTGGCTACTTTGGGGTAGTAGAAAGGGAAAATGAGAGGGGTGTCTTTCTGTCTCGATCTGTGTGTTTGCACGTCCGTGTCGGGGCATTAGTTTATGTAAGTAGTGTAATCCATGTAACTATGGTAGGGTTACAGTGCATGGTAGCTGGGGTTTATTATCGGTCCTTGTTTTACAGACATTTGAACATACGAGAGCAGTAACCATGATGGCGTTTTGTGTTGATTGATTCGAAGGGTCTAATAAAATACGTCAGGATGGCCGAGCGGTCTAAGGCGCTGCGTTCAGGTCGTAGTCTCTTCTGGTGGCGTGGGTTCGAATGCCACCACTGACATTACATTTGGATTTCGTTGATTGTGATTATCTGTTCAAACTTTGTAATATGGAGAACATTTGGAAAAGGTAAGGAGGTTTAAACTCAAAGTGACTGGCTGGCTACTTTGGGGTAGTAGAAAGGGGTAATGAGAGGGGTGTCTTTCTGTGTGTTTGTACGTCCGTGTCGGTGCATTAGTTTACGTAAGTAGTGTAATCCATGCAACTATGCTAACGTTACAGCGCATGGTAGCTGGGGTTTATTATCGGTCCTTGTTGTACGGACATTTGAACATACGAGAACAGTAACCATGATGGCGTTTTGTGTTCATTGATTCGAAGGGTCTGTTGAAATACGTCAGGATTGCCGAGCGGTCTAAGGCGCTGCGTTCAGGTCGCAGTCTCCTCTGGAGGCCCGGGTTCGAATCCCACTTCTGACATTACATTTGGATTTCGTTGATTGTGATTATCTGTTCAAACTTTGTAATATGGAGAACATTTGGAAAAAGTAAGGAGGTTTAAACTCAAAGTGACTGGCTGGCTACTTTGGGGTAGTAGAAAGGGGAAATGAGAGGGGTGTCTTTCTGTCTCAATCTGTGTGTTTGCACGTCCGTGTCGGTGCATTAGTTTATGTAAGTAGTGTAATCCATGCAACTATGCTAGCGTTACAGCGCATGGTAGCTGGGGTTTATTATCGGTCCTTGTTGTACGGACATTTGAACATACGAGAACAGTAACCATGATGGCGTTTTGTCTTCATTGATTCGAAGGGTCTGTTAAAATACGTCAGGATGGCCGAGCGGTCTAAGGCGCTGCGTTCAGGTCGCAGTCTCCTCTGGAGGCGTGGCTTCGAATCCCACTTCTGACATTACATTTGGATTTCGTTGATTGTGATTATCTGTTCAAACTTTGTAATATGGAGAACATTTGGAAAAGGTAAGGAGGTTTAAACTCAAAGTGACTGGCTGGCTACTTTGGGGTAGTAGAAAGGGGAAATGAGAGGGGTGTCTTTCTGTCTCAATCTGTGTGTTTGCACGTCCGTGTCGGTGCATTAGTTTACGTAAGTAGTGTAATCCATGCAACTATGTTAACGTAACAGCGCATTAAATTAAATTCGTTTCGTGTTGATTGATTCGAAGGGGTATGATGAATTTCGTCCGGATGGCCGAGCGGTCTAAGGTGCTGCGTTCAGGTCGCAGTCTCCACTGGAGGCTCGGGTTCGAATCCCACTTCTAACATTACATTTGGATTTCGTTGATTGTGATTATCTGTTCAAACTTTGTAATATGGAGAACATTTGGAAAAGTTAAGGAGGTTTCAATTCAAAGTGACTGGCTGGCTACTTTGGGGTAGTAGAAAGGGAAAATGAGAGGGGTGTCTTTCTGTCTCAATCTGTGTGTTTGCACGTCCGTGTCGGGGCATTAGTTTATGTAAGTAGTGTAATCCATGCAACTATGGTAAGGTTACAGCGCATGGTAGCTGGGGTTTATTATCGGTCCTTGTTGTATGGACATTTGAACATACGAGAACAGTAACCATGATGGCGATTTGTGTTCATTGATTCGAAGGGTGTTGTTGAAATACGTCAAGAGGGCCGAGCGGTCTAAGGTGCTGCGTTCAGGTCGCAGTCTCCGCTGGAGGCGTGGGTTCGTATCCCACTTCTGACATTACATTTGGATTTCGTTGATTGTGATTATCTGTTCAAACTTTGTAATATGGAGAACATTTGGAAAAGGTAAGGAGGTTTAAACTCAAAGTGACTGGCTGGCTACTTTGGGGTAGTAGAAAGGGGTAATGAGAGGGGTGTCTTTCTGTGTGTTTGCACGTCCGTGTCGGTGCATTAGTTTATGTAAGTAGTGTAATCCATGCAACTATGCTAACGTTACAGCGCATGGTTGCTGGGGTTTATTATCGGTCCTTGTTGTACGGACATTTGAACATACGAGAACAGTAACCATGATGGCGTTTTGTCTTCATTGATTCGAAGGGTCTGTTGAAAGACGTCAGGATGGCCGAGCGGTCTAAGGCGCTGCGTCCAGGTCGCAGTCTCCTCTGGTGGCGTGGGTTCGAATGCCACTTCTGACATTACATTTGGATTTCGTTGATTGTGATTATCTGTTCAAACTTTGTAATACGGAGAACATTTGGAAAAGGTAAGGAGGTTTAAACTCAAAGTGACTGGCTGGCTACTTTGGGGTAGTAGAAAGGGGAAATGAGAGGGGTGTCTTTCTGTCTCAATCTGTGTGTTTGCACGTCCGTGTCGGTGCATTAGTTTATGTAAGTAGTGTAAAACATGCAACTATGCTAACGTTACAGCGCATGGTAGCTGGGGTTTATTATCGGTCCTTGTTGTACGGACATTTGAACATACGAGAACAGTAACCATGATGGCGTTTTGTCTTGATTGATTCGAAGGGTCTGTTGAACTACGTCAGGATGGCCGAGTGGTCTAAGACGCTGCGTTCAGGTCGCAGTCTCCTCTGGAGGCGTGGGTTCGAATCCCACTTCTGACAGTACATTTGGATTTCGGTGATTGTGATTATCTGTTCAAACTTTGTAATATGGAGAACATTTGGAAAAGGTAAGGAGGTTTAAACTCAAAGTGACTGGCTGGCTACTTTGGGGTAGTTGAAAGGGGAAATGAGAGGGGTGTCTTTCTGTCTCAATCTGTGTGTTTGCACGTCCGTGTCGGTGCATTAGTTTATGTAAGTAGTGTAATCCATGCAACTATGCTAACGTTACAGCGCATTAAATTAAATTCGTTTCGTGTTGATTGATTCGAAGGGGCATGATGAATTTCGTCAGGATGGCCGAGCGGTCTAAGGCGCTGCGTTCAGGTCGCAGTCTCCACTGGAGGCTTGGGTTCGAATCCCACTTCTGACATTACATTTGGATTTCGTTGATTGTGATTATCTGTTCAAACTTTGTAATATGGAGAACATTTGGAAAATGTAAGGAGGTTTAAGCTCAAAGTGACTGGCTGGCTACTTTGGGGTAGTAGAAAGGGGAAATGAGAGGGGTGTTTTTCTGTCTCAATCTGTGTGTTTGCACGTCCGTGTCGGTGCATTAGTTTATGTAAGTAGTGTAATCCATGCAACTATGCTAACGTTACAGCGCATTAAATTAAATTCGTTTCGTGTTGATTGATTCGAAGGGGTATGATGAATTTCGTCAGGATGGCCGAGCGATCTAAGGCGCTGCGTTCAGGTCGCAGTCTCCACTGGAGGCTCGGGTTCGAATCCCACTTCTAACATTACATTTGGATTTCGTTGATTGTGATTATCTGTTCAAACTTTGTAATATGGAGAACATTTGGAAAAGTTAAGGAGGTTTAAATTCAAAGTGACTGGCCGGCTACTTTGGGGTAGTAGAAAGGGAAAATGAGAGGGGTGTCTTTCTGTCTCAATCTGTGTGTTTGCACGTCCGTGTCGGGGCATTAGTTTATGTAAGTAGTGTATTCCATGTAGCCATGGTAGGGTTACAGTGCATGGTAGCTGGGGTTTATTATCGGTCCTTGTTTTACAGACATTTGAACATACGAGAGCAGTAACCATGATGGCGTTTTGTGTTGATTGATTCGAAGGGTCTAATGAAATACGTCAGGATGGCCGAGCGGTCTAAGGCGCTGCGTCCAGGTCGCAGTCTCCTCTGGTGGCGTGGGTTTGAATGCCACTTCTGACATTACATTTGGATTTCGTTGATTGTGATTATCTGTTCAAACTTTGTAATACGGAGAACATTTGGAAAAGGTAAGGAGGTTTAAACTCAAAGTGACTGGCTGGCTACTTTGGGGTAGTAGAAAGGGGAAATGAGAGGGGTGTCTTTCTGTCTCAATCTGTGTGTTTGCACGTCCGTGTCGGTGCATTAGTTTATGTAAGTAGTGTAAAACATGCAACTATGCTAACGTTACAGCGCATGGTAGCTGGGGTTTATTATCGGTCCTTGTTGTACGGACATTTGAACATACGAGAACAGTAACCATGATGGCGATTTGTGTTCATTGATTCGAAGGGTATTGTGGTAATACGTCAGGATGGCCCAGCGGTCTAAGGCGCTGCGTTCAGGTCGCAGTCTCTTCTGGAGGCGTCGGTTCGAATCTCATTTTTGACATTACATTTGGATTTCGTTGATTGTGATTATCTGTTCAAACTTTGTAATATGGAGAACATTTGGAAAAGGTTGATGGAAATGGGTAATGAGAGGGGTGTCTTTCTGTCTCAATCTTTGTGTGCACGTCCGTGCATTAGTTTATGTAAGTTGTGTAATCCATGTAACTATGGTAACGTTACAGCGCATGGTAGCTGGGGTTTATTATCGGTCCTTGTTTTACAGACATTTGAACATACGAGAGCAGTAACCATGATGGCGTTTTGTGTTGATTGATTCAAAGGGGTCGGATGAAATTTGTCAGGATGGCCGAGCGGTCTGAGGCGCTGCGTTCAGGTCGCAGTCTCCACTGGAGGCGTGGGTTTGAATCCCACTTCTGACACTACATTATGATCTTGTTGATTGTGATTATCTGTTCAAACTTTGTAATATGGAGAACATTTGGAAAGGTAAGGAGATTTAAACTCAAAGTGACTGGCTGGCTACGGTGGGGTAGTGGAAATGGGTAATGAGAGGGGTGTCTTTCTGTCTCAATCTTTGTGTGCACGTCCGTGTCTGTGCATTAGTTTATGTAAGTAGTGTAATCCATGTAACTATGGTAACGATACAGCTCATTAAATTAAATTCGCCGAGCGGTCTAAGGCGCTGCGTTCAGGTCGAAGTCTCCCCTGGAGGCCTGGGTTCGTATCCCACTTCTGACATTACATTTGGATTTCGTTGATTGTGATTATCTGTTCAAACTTTGTAATATGGAGAACATTTGGAAAAGGTAAGGAGGTTTAAACTCAAAGTGACTGGCTGGCTACTTTGGGGTAGTAGAAAGGGGTAATGAGAGGGGTGTCTTTCTGTGTGTTTGCACGTCCGTGTCGGTGCATTAGTTTATGTAAGTAGTGTAATCCATGCAACTATGCTAACGTTACAGCGCATGGTAGCTGGGGTTTATTATCGGTCCTTGTTGTACGGACATTTGAACATACGAGAACAGTAACCATGATGGCGTTTTGTCTTCATTGATTCGAAGGGTCTGTTGAAATACGTCAGGATGGCCGAGCGGTCTAAGGCGCTGCGTTCAGGTCGCAGTCTCCTCTGGAGGCGTGGGTTCGAATCCCACTTCTGACATTACATTTGGATTTTGTTGATTGTGATTATCTGTTCAAACTTTGTAATATGGAGAACATTTGGAAAAGGTAAGGAGGTTTCTTTGTGTGCACGTCCATTTCGGTGCATTAGTTTATGTAAGTAGTGTAATCCATGCAACTATGGTAAGGTTACAGCGCATGGTAGCTGGGGTTTATTATCGGTCCTTGTTGTACGGACATTTGAACATACGAGAACAGTAACCATGATGGCGTTTTGTGTTCATTGATTCGAAGGGTCTGTTGAAATACGTCAGGATGGCCGAGCGGTCCAAGGCGCTGCGTTCAGGTCGCAGTCTCCTCTGGAGGTGCGGGTTCGAATCCCACTTCTGACATTACATTTGGATTTCGTTGATTGTGATTATCTGTTCAAACTTTGTAATATGGAGAACATTTGGAAAAAGTAAGGAGGTTTAAACTCACAGTGACTGGCTTGCTACTTTGGGGTAGTAGAAAGGGGAAATGAGAGGGGTGTCTTTCTGTCTCAATCTGTGTGTTTGCACGTCCGTGTCGGTGCATTAGTTTATGTAAGTAGTGTAATCCATGCAACTATGCTAACGTTACAGCGCATGTTAGCTGGGGTTTATTATCGGTCCTTGTTGTACGGACATTTGAACATACGAGAACAGTAACCATGGTGGCGTTTTGTCTTCATTGATTCGAAGGATCCGTTGAAATACGTCAGGATGGCCGAGCGGTCCAAGGCGCTGCGTTCAGGTCGCAGTCTCCTCTGGAGGCGTGGGTTCGAATCCCACTTCTGACATTACATTTGGATTTCGTTGATTGTGATTATCTGTTCAAACTTTGTAATATGGAGAACATTTGGAAAATGTAAGGAGGTTTAAGCTCAAAGTGACTGGCTGGCTACTTTGGGGTAGTAGAAAGGGGAAATGAGAGGGGTGTTTTTCTGTCTCAATCTGTGTGTTTGCACGTCCGTGTCGGTGCATTAGTTTATGTAAGTAGTGTAATCCATGCAACTATGCTAACGTTACAGCGCCTTAAATTAAATTCGTTTCGTGTTGATTGATTCGAAGGGGTATGATGAATTTCGTCAGGATGGCCGAGCGGTCTAAGGCGCTGCTTTCAGGTCGCAGTCTCCACTGGAGGCTTGGGTTCGAATCCCACTTCTAACATTACATTTGGATTTCGTTGATTGTGATTATCTGTTCAAACTTTGTAATATGGAGAACAATTGGAAAAGTTAAGGAGGTTTAAATTCAAAGTGACTCGCTGGCTACTTTGGGGTAGTAGAAAGGGAAAATGAGAGGGGTGTCTTTCTGTCTCAATCTGTGTGTTTGCACGTCCGTGTCGGGGCATTAGTTTATGTAAGTAGTGTAATCCATGTAACCATGGTAGGGTTACAGTGCATGGTAGCTGGGGTTTATTATCGGTCCTTGTTTTACAGACATTTGAACACACGAGAGCAGTAACCATGATGGCGTTTTGTTTTGATTGATTCGAAGGGTCTAATAAAATACGTCAGGATGGCCGAGCGGTCTAAGGCGCTGCGTTCAGGTCGCAGTCTCCTCTGGTGGCGTGGGTTCGAATGCCACTTCTGACATTACATTTGGATTTCGTTGATTGTGATTATCTGTTCAAACTTTGTAATACGGAGAACATTTGGAAAAGGTAAGGAGGTTTAAACTCAAAGTGACTGGCTGGCTACTTTGGGGTAGTAGAAAGGGGAAATGAGAGGGGTGTCTTTCTGTCTCAATCTGTGTGTTTGCACGTCCGTGTCGGTGCATTAGTTTATGTAAGTAGTGTAATCCATGCAACTATGCTAACGTTACAGCGCATGGTAGCTGGGGTTTATTATCGGTCCTTGTTGTACGGATATTTGAACATACGAGAACAGTAACCATGATGGCGATTTGTGTTCATTGATTCGAAGGGTTTTGTGGTAATACGTCAGGATGGCCCAGCGGTCTAAGGCGCTGCGTTCAGGTCGCAGTCTCCTCTGGAGGCGTGGGTTCGAATCCCACTTCTGACATTACATTTGGATTTCGTTGATTGTGATTATCTGTTCAAACTTTGTAATATGGAGAACATTTGGAAAAGGTAAGGAGGTTTAAACTGAAAGTGACTGGCTGGCTACTTTGGGGTAGTAGAAAGGGGAAATGAGAGGGGTGTTTTTCTGTCTCAATCTGTGTGTTTGCACGTCCGTGTCGGTGCATTAGTTTACGTAAGTAGTGTAATCCATGCAACTATGCTAACCATACAGCGCATTCAATTAAATTCGTTTCGTGTTGATTGATTCGAAGGGGTATGATGAATTTCGTCCGGATGGCCGAGCGGTCTAAGGCGCTGCGTTCAGGTCGCAGTCTCCACTGGAGGCTCGGGTTCGAATCCCACTTCTAACATTACATTTGGATTTCGTTGATTGGGATTATCTGTTCAAACTTTGTAATATGGAGAACATTTGGAAAAGTTAAGGAGGTTTAAATTCAAAGTGACTGGCTGGCTACTTTGGGGTAGTAGAAAGGGAAAATGAGAGGGGTGTCTTTCTGTCTCAATCTGTGTGTTTGCACGTCCGTGTCGGGGCATTAGTTTATGTAAGTAGTGTAATCCATGTAACTATGGTAGGGTTACAGTGCATGGTAGCTGGGGTTTATTATCGGTCCTTGTTTTACAGACATTTGAACATACGAGAGCAGTAACCATGACGGCGTTTTGTGTTGATTGATTCGAAGGGTCTAATAAAATACGTCAGGATGGCCGAGCGGTCCAAGGCGCTGCGTTCAGGTCGCAGTCTCCTCTGGTGGCGTGGGTTCGAATGCCACTTCTGACATTACATTTGGATTTCGTTGATTGTGATTATCTGTTCAAACTTTGTAATACGGAGAACATTTGGAAAAGGTAAGGAGGTTTAAACTCAAAGTGACTGGCTGGCTACTTTGGGGTAGTAGAAAGGGGAAATGAGAGGGGTGTCTTTCTGTCTCAATCTGTGTGTTTGCACGTCCGTGTCGGTGCATTAGTTTATGTAAGTAGTGTAATCCATGCAACTATGGTAAGGTTACAGCGCATGGTAGCTGGGGTTTATTATCGGTCCTTGTTGTACGGACATTTGAACATACGAGAACAGTAACCATGATGGCGTTTTGTGTTCATTGATTCGAAGGGTTTGTTGAAATACGTCAGGATGGCCGAGCGGTCTAAGGCGCTGCGTTCAGGTCGCAGTCTCCTCTGGAGGCGTGGGTTCGAATCCCACTTCTGACATTACATTTGGATTTCGTTGATGGTGATTATCTGTTCAAACTTTGTAATATGGAGAACATTTGGAAAAAGTAAGGAGGTTTAAACTCAAAGTGACTGGCTGGCTACTTTGGGGTAGTAGAAAGGGGAAATGAGAGGGGTGTCTTTCTGTCTCAATCTGTGTGTTTGCACGTCCGTGTCGGTGCATTAGTTTATGTAAGTAGTGTAATCCATGCAACTATGCTAACGTTACAGTGCATGGTAGCTGGGGTTTATTATCGGTCCTTGTTTTACAGACATTTGAACATACGAGAGCAGTAACCATGATGGCGTTATGTGTTGATTGATTCGAAGGGTCTAATAAAATACGTCAGGATGGCCGAGCGGTCTAAGGCGCTGCGTTCAGGTCGCAGTCTCCTCTGGAGGCGTGGGTTCGAATCCCACTTCTGACATTACATTTGGATTTCGTTGATTGTGATTATCTGTTCAAACTTTGTAATATGGAGAACATTTGGAAAAGGTAAGGAGGTTTAAACTCAAAGTGACTGGCTGGCTACTTTGGGGTAGTAGAAAGGGGAAATGAGAGGGGTGTTTTTCTGTCTCAATCTGTGTGTTTGCACGTCCGTGTCGGTGCATTAGTTTACGTAAGTAGTGTAATCCATGCAACTATGCTAACGTTGCAGCGCATTCAATTAAATTCGTTTCGTGTTGATTGATTCGAAGGGGTATGATGAATTTCGTCCGGATGGCCGAGTGGTCTACGGCGCTGCGTTCAGGTCGCAGTCTCCTCTGGTGGCGTGGGTTCGAATGCCACTTCTGACATTACATTTGGATTTCGTTGATTGTGATTATCTGTTCAAACTTTGTAATACGGAGAACATTTGGAAAAGGTAAGGAGGTTTAAACTCAAAGTGACTGGCTGGCTACTTTGGGGTAGTAGAAAGGGGAAATGAGAGGGGTGTCTTTCTGTCTCAATCTGTGTGTTTGCACGTCCGTGTCGGTGCATTAGTTTATGTAAGTAGTGTAATCCATGCAACTATGGTAAGGTTACAGCGCATGGTAGCTGGGGTTTATTATCGGTCCTTGTTGTACGGACATTTGAACATACGAGAACAGTAACCATGATGGCGTTTTGTGTTCATTGATTCGAAGGGTTTGTTGAAATACGTCAGGATGGCCGAGCGGTCTAAGGCGCTGCGTTCAGGTCGCAGTCTCCTCTGGAGGCGTGGGTTCGAATCCCACTTCTGACATTACATTTGGATTTCGTTGATTGTGATTATCTGTTCAAACTTTGTAATATGGAGAACATTTGGAAAAAGTAAGGAGGTTTAAACTCAAAGTGACTGGCTGGCTACTTTGGGGTAGTAGAAAGGGGAAATGAGAGGGGTGTCTTTCTGTCTCAATCTGTGTGTTTGCACGTCCGTGTCGGTGCATTAGTTTATGTAAGTTGTGTAATCCATGCAACTATGCTAACGTTACAGCGCATGGTAGCTGGGGTTTATTATCGGTCCTTGTTGTACGGACATTTGAACATACGAGAACAGTAACCATGATGGCGTTTTGTCTTCATTGATTCGAAGGGTCTGTTGAAATACGTCAGGATGGCCGAGTGGTCTAAGGCGCTGCGTTCAGGTCGCAGTCTCCTCTGGAGGCGTGGGTTCGAATCCCACTTCTGACATTACATTTGGATTTCGTTGATTGTGATTATCTGTTCAAACTTTGTAATATGGAGAACATTTGGAAAAGGTAAGGAGGTTTAAACTCAAAGTGACTGGCTGGCTACTTTGGGGTAGTAGAAAGGGGAAATGAGAGGGGTGTTTTTCTGTCTCAATCTGTGTGTTTGCACGTCCGTGTCGGTGCATTAGTTTATGTAAGTAGTGTAATCCATGCAACTATGCTAACCATACAGCGCATTCAATTAAATTTGTTTCGTGTTGATTGATTCGAAGTGGTATGATGAATTTCGTCCGGATGGCCGAGCGGTCTAAGGCGCTGCGTTCAGGTCGCAGTCTCCACTGGAGGCTCGGGTTCGAATCCCAATTCTAACATTACATTTGGATTTCGTTGATTGTGATTATCTGTTCAAACTTTGTAATATGGAGAACATTTGGAAAAGTTAAGGAGGTTTAAATTCAAAGTGACTGGCTGGCTACTTTGGGGTAGTAGAAAGGGAAAATGAGAGGGGTGTCTTTCTGTCTCAATCTGTGTGTTTGCACGTCCGTGTCGGGGCATTAGTTTATGTAAGTAGTGTAATCCATGTAACTACGGTAGGGTTACAGTGCATGGTAGCTGGGGTTTATTATCGGTCCTTGTTTTACAGACATTTGAACATACGAGAGCAGTAACCATGATGGCGTTTTGTGTTGATTGATTCGAAGGGTCTAATAAAATACGTCAGGATGGCCGAGCGGTCTAAGGCGCTGCGTTCAGGTCGCAGTCTCCTCTGGTGGCGTGGGTTCGAATGCCACTTCTGACATTACATTTGGATTTCGTTGATTGTGATTATCTGTTCAAACTTTGTAATACGGAGAACATTTGGAAAAGGTAAGGAGGTTTAAACTCAAAGTGACTGGCTGGCTACTTTGGGGTAGTAGAAAGGGGAAATGAGAGGGGTGTCTTTCTGTCTCAATCTGTGTGTTTGCACGTCCGTGTCGGTGCATTAGTTTATGTAAGTAGTGTAATCCATGCAACTATGGTAAGGTTACAGCGCATGGTAGCTGGGGTTTATTATCGGTCCTTGTTGTACGGACATTTGAACACACGAGAACAGTAACCATGATGGCGTTTTGGGTTCATTGATTCGAAGGGTCTGTTGAAATACGTCAGGATGGCCGAGCGGTCTAAGGCGCTGCGTTCAGGTCGCAGTCTCCTCTGGAGGCGTGGGTTCGAATCCCGCTTCTGACATTACATTTGGATTTCGTTGATTGTGATCATCTGTTCAAACTTTGTAATATGGAGAACATTTGGAAAAAGTAAGGAGGTTTAAACTCAAAGTGACTGGCTGGCTACTTTGGGGTAGTAGAAAGGGGAAATGAGAGGGGTGTCTTTCTGTCTCAATCTGTGTGTTTGCACGTCCGTGTCGGTGCATTAGTTTATGTAAGTAGTGTAATCCATGCAACTATGCTAACGTTACAGCGCATGGTAGCTGGGGTTTATTATCGGTCCTTGTTGTACGGACATTTGAACATACGAGAACAGTAACCATGATGGCGTTTTGTCTTCATTGATTCGAAGGGTCTGTTGAAATACGTCAGGATGGCCGAGCGGTCTAAGGCGCTGCGTTCAGGTCGCAGTCTCCTCTGGAGGCGTGGGTTCGAATCCCACTTCTGACATTACATTTGGATTTCGTTGATTGTGATTATCTGTTCAAACTTTGTAATATGGAGAACATTTGGAAAAGGTAAGGAGGTTTTAACTCAAAGTGACTGGCTGGCTACTTTGGGGTAGTAGAAAGGGGAAATGAGAGGGGTATTTTTCTGTCTCAATCTGTGTGTTTGCACGTCCGTGTCGGTGCATTAGTTTACGTAAGTAGTGTAATCCATGCAACTATGCTAACGTTACAGCGCATTCAATTAAATTCGTTTCGTGTTGATTGATTCGAAGGGGTATGATGAATTTCGTCCGGATGGCCGAGCGGTCTAAGGCGCTGCGTTCAGGTCGCAGTCTCCACTGGAGGCTCGGGTTCGAATCCCACTTCTAACATTACATTTGGATTTCGTTGATTGTGATTATCTGTTCAAACTTTGTAATATGGAGAACATTTGGAAAAGTTAAGGAGGTTTAAATTCAAAGTGACTGGCTGGCTACTTTGGGGTAGTAGAAAGGGGAAATGAGAGGGGTGTCTTTCTGTCTCAATCTGTGTGTTTGCACGTCCGTGTCGGTGCATTAGTTTATGTAAGTAGTGTAATCCATGCAACTATGCTAACGTTACAGCGCATGGTAGCTGGGGTTTATTATCGGTCCTTGTTGTACGGACATTTGAACATACGAGAACAGTAACCATGATGGCGTTTTGTCTTCATTGATTCGAAGGGTCTGTTGAAATAACTCAGGATGGCCGAGCGGTCTAAGGCGCTGCGTTCAGGTCGCAGTCTCCTCTGGAGGCGTGGGTTCGAATCCCACTTCTGACATTACATTTGGATTTCGTTGATTGTGATTATCTGTTCAAACTTTGTAATATGGAGAACATTTGGAAAAGGTAAGGAGGTTTTAACTCAAAGTGACTGGCTGGCTACTTTGGGGTAGTAGAAAGGGGAAATGAGAGGGGTATTTTTCTGTCTCAATCTGTGTGTTTGCACGTCCGTGTCGGTGCATTAGTTTACGTAAGTAGTGTAATCCATGCAACTATGCTAACGTTACAGCGCATTCAATTAAATTCGTTTCGTGTTGATTGATTCGAAGGGGTATGATGAATTTCGTCCGGATGGCCGAGCGGTCTAAGGCGCTGCGTTCAGGTCGCAGTCTCCACTGGAGGCTCGGGTTCGAATCCCACTTCTAACATTACATTTGGATTTCGTTGATTGTGATTATCTGTTCAAACTTTGTAATATGGAGAACATTTGGAAAAGTTAAGGAGGTTTAAATTCAAAGTGACTGGCTGGCTACTTTGGGGTAGTAGAAAGGGGAAATGAGAGGGGTGTCTTTCTGTCTCAATCTGTGTGTTTGCACGTCCGTGTCGGTGCATTAGTTTATGTAAGTAGTGTAATCCATGCAACTATGCTAACGTTACAGCGCATGGTAGCTGGGGTTTATTATCGGTCCTTGTTGTACGGACATTTGAACATACGAGAACAGTAACCATGATGGCGTTTTGTCTTCATTGATTCGAAGGGTCTGTTGAAATACGTCAGGATGGCCGAGCGGTCTAAGGCGCTGCGTTCAGGTCGCAGTCTCCTCTGGAGGCGTGGGTTCGAATCCCACTTCTGACATTACATTTGGATTTCGTTGATTGTGATTATCTGTTCAAACTTTGTAATATGGAGAACATTTGGAAAAGGTAAGGAGGTTTAAACTCAAAGTGACTGGCTGGCTACTTTGGGGTAGTAGAAAGGGGAAATGAGAGGGGTGTTTTTCTGTCTCAATCTGTGTGTTTGCACGTCCGTGTCGGTGCATTAGTTTATGTAAGTAGTGTAATCCATGCAACTATGCTAACCATACAGCGCATTCAATTAAATTCGTTTCGTGTTGATTGATTCGAAGGGGTATGATGAATTTTGTCCGGATGGCCGAGCGGTCTAAGGCGCTGCGTTCAGGTCGCAGTCTCCACTGGAGGCTCGGGTTCGAATCCCAATGCTAACATTACATTTGGATTTCGTTGATTGTGATTATCTGTTCAAACTTTGTAATATGGAGAACATTTGGAAAAGTTAAGGAGGTTTAAATTCAAAGTGACTGGCTGGCTACTTTGGGGTAGTAGAAAGGGAAAATGAGAGGGGTGTCTTTCTGTCTCAATCTGTGTGTTTGCACGTCCGTGTCGGGGCATTAGTTTATGTAAGTAGTGTAATCCATGTAACTATGGTAGGGTTACAGTGCATGGTAGCTGGGGTTTATTATCGGTCCTTGTTTTACAGACATTTGAACATACGAGAGCAGTAACCATGATGGCGTTTTGTGTTGATTGATTCGAAGGGTATAATAAAATACGTCAGGATGGCCGAGCGGTCTAAGGCGCTGCGTTCAGGTCGCAGTCTCCTCTGGTGGCGTGGGTTCGAATGCCACTTCTGACATTACATTTGGATTTCGTTGATTGTGATTATCTGTTCAAACTTTGTAGTACGGAGAGCATTTGGAAAAGGTAAGGAGGTTTAAACTCAAAGTGACTGGCTGGCTACTTTGGGGTAGTAGAAAGGGGAAATGAGAGGGGTGTCTTTCTGTCTCAATCTGTGTGTTTGCACGTCCGTGTCGGTGCATTAGTTTATGTAAGTAGTGTAATCCATGCAACTATGGTAAGGTTACAGCGCATGGTAGCTGGGGTTTATTATCGGTCCTTGTTGTACGGACATTTGAACATACGAGAACAGTAACCATGATGGCGTTTTGGGTTCATTGATTCGAAGGGTCTGTTGAAATACGTCAGGATGGCCGAGCGGTCTAAGGTGCTGCGTTCAGGTCGCAGTCTCCTCTGGAGGCGTGGGTTCGAATCACACTTCTGACATTACATTTGGATTTCGTTGATTGTGATCATCTGTTCAAACTTTGTAATATGGAGAACATTTGGAAAAAGTAAGGAGGTTTAAACTTAAAGTGACTGGCTGGCTACTTTGGGGTAGTAGAAAGGGGAAATGAGAGGGGTGTCTTTCTGTCTCAATCTGTGTGTTTGCACGTCCGTGTCGGTGCATTAGTTTATGTAAGTAGTGTAATCCATGCAACTATGCTAACGTTACAGCGCATGGTAGCTGGGGTTTATTATCGGTCCTTGTTGTACGGACATTTGAACATACGAGAACAGTAACCATGATGGCGTTTTGTCTTCATTGATTCGAAGGGTCTGTTGAAATACGTCAGGATGGCCGAGCGGTCTAAGGCGCTGCGTTCAGGTCGCAGTCTCCTCTGGAGGCGTGGGTTCGAATCCCACTTCTGACATTACATTTGGATTTCGTTGATTGTGATTATCTGTTCAAACTTTGTAATATGGAGAACATTTGGAAAAGGTAAGGAGGTTTTAACTCAAAGTGACTGGCTGGCTACTTTGGGGTAGTAGAAAGGGGAAATGAGAGGGGTGTTTTTCTGTCTCAATCTGTGTGTTTGCACGTCCGTGTCGGTGCATTAGTTTACGTAAGTAGTGTAATCCATGCAACTATGCTAACGTTACAGCGCATTCAATTAAATTCGTTTCGTGTTGATTGATTCGAAGGGGTATGATGAATTTCGTCCGGATGGCCGAGCGGTCTAAGGCGCTGCGTTCAGGTCGCAGTCTCCACTGGAGGCTCGGGTTCGAATCCCACTTCTAACATTACATTTGGATTTCGTTGATTGTGATTATCTGTTCAAACTTTGTAATATGGAGAACATTTGGAAAAGTTAAGGAGGTTTAAATTCATTGTGACTGGCTGGCTACTTTGGGGTAGTAGAAAGGGAAAATGAGAGGGGTGTCTTTCTGTCTCGATCTGTGTGTTTGCACGTCCGTGTCGGGGCATTAGTTTATGTAAGTAGTGTAATCCATGTAACTATGGTAGGGTTACAGTGCATGGTAGCTGGGGTTTATTATCGGTCCTTGTTTTACAGACATTTGAACATACGAGAGCAGTAACCATGATGGCGTTTTGTGTTGATTGATTCGAAGGGTCTAATAAAATACGTCAGGATGGCCGAGCGGTCTAAGGCGCTGCGTTCAGGTCGTAGTCTCCTCTGGTGGCGTGGGTTCGAATGCCACCACTGACATTACATTTGGATTTCGTTGATTGTGATTATCTGTTCAAACTTTGTAATATGGAGAACATTTGGAAAAGGTAAGGAGGTTTAAACTCAAAGTGACTGGCTGGCTACTTTGGGGTAGTAGAAAGGGGTAATGAGAGGGGTGTCTTTCTGTGTGTTTGTACGTCCGTGTCGGTGCATTAGTTTACGTAAGTAGTGTAATCCATGCAACTATGCTAACGTTACGGCGCATGGTAGCTGGGGTTTATTATCGGTCCTTGTTGTACGGACATTTGAACATACGAGAACAGTAACCATGATGGCGTTTTGTGTTCATTGATTCGAAGGGTCTGTTGAAATACGTCAGGATTGCCGAGCGGTCTAAGGCGCTGCGTTCAGGTCGCAGTCTCCTCTGGAGGCCCGGGTTCGAATCCCACTTCTGACATTACATTTGGATTTCGTTGATTGTGATTATCTGTTCAAACTTTGTAATATGGAGAACATTTGGAAAAAGTAAGGAGGTTTAAACTCAAAGTGACTGGCTGGCTACTTTGGGGTAGTAGAAAGGGGAAATGAGAGGGGTGTCTTTCTGTCTCAATCTGTGTGTTTGCACGTCCGTGTCGGTGCATTAGTTTATGTAAGTAGTGTAATCCATGCAACTATGCTAGCGTTACAGCGCATGGTAGCTGGGGTTTATTATCGGTCCTTGTTGTACGGACATTTGAACATACGAGAACAGTAACCATGATGGCGTTTTGTCTTCATTGATTCGAAGGGTCTGTTAAAATACGTCAGGATGGCCGAGCGGTCTAAGGCGCTGCGTTCAGGTCGCAGTCTCCTCTGGAGGCGTGGCTTCGAATCCCACTTCTGACATTACATTTGGATTTCGTTGATTGTGATTATCTGTTCAAACTTTGTAATATGGAGAACATTTGGAAAAGGTAAGGAGGTTTAAACTCAAAGTGACTGGCTGGCTACTTTGGGGTAGTAGAAAGGGGAAATGAGAGGGGTGTCTTTCTGTCTCAATCTGTGTGTTTGCACGTCCGTGTCGGTGCATTAGTTTACGTAAGTAGTGTAATCCATGCAACTATGTTAACGTAACAGCGCATTAAATTAAATTCGTTTCGTGTTGATTGATTCGAAGGGGTATGATGAATTTCGTCCGGATGGCCGAGCGGTCTAAGGTGCTGCGTTCAGGTCGCAGTCTCCACTGGAGGCTCGGGTTCGAATCCCACTTCTAACATTACATTTGGATTTCGTTGATTGTGATTATCTGTTCAAACTTTGTAATATGGAGAACATTTGGAAAAGTTAAGGAGGTTTAAATTCAAAGTGACTGGCTGGCTACTTTGGGGTAGTAGAAAGGGAAAATGAGAGGGGTGTCTTTCTGTCTCAATCTGTGTGTTTGCACGTCCGTGTCGGGGCATTAGTTTATGTAAGTAGTGTAATCCATGCAACTATGGTAAGGTTACAGCGCATGGTAGCTGGGGTTTATTATCGGTCCTTGTTGTATGGACATTTGAACATACGAGAACAGTAACCATGATGGCGATTTGTGTTCATTGATTCGAAGGGTGTTGTTGAAATACGTCAAGAGGGCCGAGCGGTCTAAGGTGCTGCGTTCAGGTCGCAGTCTCCGCTGGAGGCGTGGGTTCGTATCCCACTTCTGACATTACATTTGGATTTCGTTGATTGTGATTATCTGTTCAAACTTTGTAATATGGAGAACATTTGGAAAAGGTAAGGAGGTTTAAACTCAAAGTGACTGGCTGGCTACTTTGGGGTAGTAGAAAGGGGTAATGAGAGGGGTGTCTTTCTGTGTGTTTGCACGTCCGTGTCGGTGCATTAGTTTATGTAAGTAGTGTAATCCATGCAACTATGCTAACGTTACAGCGCATGGTTGCTGGGGTTTATTATCGGTCCTTGTTGTACGGACATTTGAACATACGAGAACAGTAACCATGATGGCGTTTTGTCTTCATTGATTCGAAGGGTCTGTTGAAAGACGTCAGGATGGCCGAGCGGTCTAAGGCGCTGCGTCCAGGTCGCAGTCTCCTCTGGTGGCGTGGGTTCGAATGCCACTTCTGACATTACATTTGGATTTCGTTGATTGTGATTATCTGTTCAAACTTTGTAATACGGAGAACATTTGGAAAAGGTAAGGAGGTTTAAACTCAAAGTGACTGGCTGGCTACTTTGGGGTAGTAGAAAGGGGAAATGAGAGGGGTGTCTTTCTGTCTCAATCTGTGTGTTTGCACGTCCGTGTCGGTGCATTAGTTTATGTAAGTAGTGTAAAACATGCAACTATGCTAACGTTACAGCGCATGGTAGCTGGGGTTTATTATCGGTCCTTGTTGTACGGACATTTGAACATACGAGAACAGTAACCATGATGGCGTTTTGTCTTGATTGATTCGAAGGGTCTGTTGAACTACGTCAGGATGGCCGAGTGGTCTAAGACGCTGCGTTCAGGTCGCAGTCTCCTCTGGAGGCGTGGGTTCGAATCCCACTTCTGACAGTACATTTGGATTTCGGTGATTGTGATTATCTGTTCAAACTTTGTAATATGGAGAACATTTGGAAAAGGTAAGGAGGTTTAAACTCAAAGTGACTGGCTGGCTACTTTGGGGTAGTTGAAAGGGGAAATGAGAGGGGTGTCTTTCTGTCTCAATCTGTGTGTTTGCACGTCCGTGTCGGTGCATTAGTTTATGTAAGTAGTGTAATCCATGCAACTATGCTAACGTTACAGCGCATTAAATTAAATTCGTTTCGTGTTGATTGATTCGAAGGGGTATGATGAATTTCGTCAGGATGGCCGAGCGGTCTAAGGCGCTGCGTTCAGGTCGCAGTCTCCACTGGAGGCTTGGGTTCGAATCCCACTTCTGACATTACATTTGGATTTCGTTGATTGTGATTATCTGTTCAAACTTTGTAATATGGAGAACATTTGGAAAATGTAAGGAGGTTTAAGCTCAAAGTGACTGGCTGGCTACTTTGGGGTAGTAGAAAGGGGAAATGAGAGGGGTGTCTTTCTGTGTGTTTGCACGTCCGTGTCGGTGCATTAGTTTATGTAAGTAGTGTAATCCATGCAACTATGCTAACGTTACAGCGCATGGTTGCTGGGGTTTATTATCGGTCCTTGTTGTACGGACATTTGAACATACGAGAACAGTAACCATGATGGCGTTTTGTCTTCATTTCTGTGTGTTTGCACGTCCGTGTCGGTGCATTAGTTTATGTAAGTAGTGTAAAACATGCAACTATGCTAACGTTACAGCGCATGGTAGCTGGGGTTTATTATCGGTCCTTGTTGTACGGACATTTGAACATACGAGAACAGTAACCATGATGGCGTTTTGTCTTGATTGATTCGAAGGGTCTGTTGAACTACGTCAGGATGGCCGAGTGGTCTAAGACGCTGCGTTCAGGTCGCAGTCTCCTCTGGAGGCGTGGGTTCGAATCCCACTTCTGACAGTACATTTGGATTTCGGTGATTGTGATTATCTGTTCAAACTTTGTAATATGGAGAACATTTGGAAAAGGTAAGGAGGTTTAAACTCAAAGTGACTGGCTGGCTACGGTGGGGTAGTGGAAATGGGTAATGAGAGGGGTGTCTTTCTGTCTCAATCTTTGTGTGCACGTCCGTGTCTGTGCATTAGTTTATGTAAGTAGTGTAATCCATGTAACTATGGTAACGATACAGCTCATTAAATTAAATTCGCCGAGCGGTCTAAGGCGCTGCGTTCAGGTCGAAGTCTCCTCTGGAGGCCTGGGTTCGTATCCCACTTCTGACATTACATTTGGATTTCGTTGATTGTGATTATCTGTTCAAACTTTGTAATATGGAGAACATTTGGAAAAGGTAAGGAGGTTTAAACTCAAAGTGACTGGCTGGCTACTTTGGGGTAGTAGAAAGGGGTAATGAGAGGGGTGTCTTTCTGTGTGTTTGCACGTCCGTGTCGGTGCATTAGTTTATGTAAGTAGTGTAATCCATGCAACTATGCTAACGTTACAGCGCATGGTAGCTGGGGTTTATTATCGGTCCTTGTTGTACGGACATTTGAACACACGAGAACAGTAACCATGATGGCGTTTTGTGTTCATTGATTCGAAGGGTCTGTTGAAATATGTCAGGATGGCCGAGCGGTCTAAGGCGCTGCGTTCAGGTCGCAGTCTCCTCTGGAGGCGTGGGTTCGAATCCCACTTCTGACATTACATTTGGATTTTGTTGATTGTGATTATCTGTTCAAACTTTGTAATATGGAGAACATTTGGAAAAGGTAAGGAGGTTTCTTTGTGTGCACGTCCATTTCGGTGCATTAGTTTATGTAAGTAGTGTAATCCATGCAACTATGGTAAGGTTACAGCGCATGGTAGCTGGGGTTTATTATCGGTCCTTGTTGTACGGACATTTGAACATACGAGAACAGTAACCATGATGGCGTTTTGTGTTCATTGATTCGAAGGGTCTGTTGAAATACGTCAGGATGGCCGAGCGGTCCAAGGCGCTGCGTTCAGGTCGCAGTCTCCTCTGGAGGTGCGGGTTCGAATCCCACTTCTGACATTACATTTGGATTTCGTTGATTGTGATTATCTGTTCAAACTTTGTAATATGGAGAACATTTGGAAAAAGTAAGGAGGTTTAAACTCACAGTGACTGGCTTGCTACTTTGGGGTAGTAGAAAGGGGAAATGAGAGGGGTGTCTTTCTGTCTCAATCTGTGTGTTTGCACGTCCGTGTCGGTGCATTAGTTTATGTAAGTAGTGTAATCCATGCAACTATGCTAACGTTACAGCGCATGTTAGCTGGGGTTTATTATCGGTCCTTGTTGTACGGACATTTGAACATACGAGAACAGTAACCATGGTGGCGTTTTGTCTTCATTGATTCGAAGGATCCGTTGAAATACGTCAGGATGGCCGAGCGGTCCAAGGCGCTGCGTTCAGGTCGCAGTCTCCTCTGGAGGCGTGGGTTCGAATCCCACTTCTGACATTACATTTGGATTTCGTTGATTGTGATTATCTGTTCAAACTTTGTAATATGGAGAACATTTGGAAAATGTAAGGAGGTTTAAGCTCAAAGTGACTGGCTGGCTACTTTGGGGTAGTAGAAAGGGGAAATGAGAGGGGTGTTTTTCTGTCTCAATCTGTGTGTTTGCACGTCCGTGTCGGTGCATTAGTTTATGTAAGTAGTGTAATCCATGCAACTATGCTAACGTTACAGCGCCTTAAATTAAATTTGTTTCGTGTTGATTGATTCGAAGGGGTATGATGAATTTCGTCAGGATGGCCGAGCGGTCTAAGGCGCTGCTTTCAGGTCGCAGTCTCCACTGGAGGCTTGGGTTCGAATCCCACTTCTAACATTACATTTGGATTTCGTTGATTGTGATTATCTGTTCAAACTTTGTAATATGGAGAACAATTGGAAAAGTTAAGGAGGTTTAAATTCAAAGTGACTCGCTGGCTACTTTGGGGTAGTAGAAAGGGAAAATGAGAGGGGTGTCTTTCTGTCTCAATCTGTGTGTTTGCACGTCCGTGTCGGGGCATTAGTTTATGTAAGTAGTGTAATCCATGTAACCATGGTAGGGTTACAGTGCATGGTAGCTGGGGTTTATTATCGGTCCTTGTTTTACAGACATTTGAACACACGAGAGCAGTAACCATGATGGCGTTTTGTTTTGATTGATTCGAAGGGTCTAATAAAATACGTCAGGATGGCCGAGCGGTCTAAGGCGCTGCGTTCAGGTCGCAGTCTCCTCTGGTGGCGTGGGTTCGAATGCCACTTCTGACATTACATTTGGATTTCGTTGATTGTGATTATCTGTTCAAACTTTGTAATACGGAGAACATTTGGAAAAGGTAAGGAGGTTTAAACTCAAAGTGACTGGCTGGCTACTTTGGGGTAGTAGAAAGGGGAAATGAGAGGGGTGTCTTTCTGTCTCAATCTGTGTGTTTGCACGTCCGTGTCGGTGCATTAGTTTATGTAAGTAGTGTAATCCATGCAACTATGCTAACGTTACAGCGCATGGTAGCTGGGGTTTATTATCGGTCCTTGTTGTACGGATATTTGAACATACGAGAACAGTAACCATGATGGCGATTTGTGTTCATTGATTCGAAGGGTTTTGTGGTAATACGTCAGGATGGCCCAGCGGTCTAAGGCGCTGCGTTCAGGTCGCAGTCTCTTCTGGAGGCGTCGGTTCGAATCTCATTTTTGACATTACATTTGGATTTCGTTGATTGTGATTATCGGTTCAAACTTTGTAATATGGAGAACATTTGGAAAAGGTTGATGGAAATGGGTAATGAGAGGGGTGTCTTTCTGTATCAATCTTTGTGTGCACGTCCGTGCATTAGTTTATGTAAGTAGTGTAATCCATGTAACTATGGTAACGTTACAGCGCATGGTAGCTGGGGTTTATTATCGGTCCTTGTTTTACAGACATTTGAACATACGAGAGCAGTAACCATGATGGCGTTTTGTGTTGATTGATTCAAAGGGGTCGGATGAAATTTGTCAGGATGGCCGAGCGGTCTGAGGCGCTGCGTTCAGGTCGCAGTCTCCACTGGAGGCGTGGGTTTGAATCCCACTTCTGACACTACATTATGATCTTGTTGATTGTGATTATCTGTTCAAACTTTGTAATATGGAGAACATTTGGAAAGGTAAGGAGATTTAAACTCAAAGTGACTGGCTGGCTACGGTGGGGTAGTGGAAATGGGTAATGAGAGGGGTGTCTTTCTGTCTCAATCTTTGTGTGCACGTCCGTGTCTGTGCATTAGTTTATGTAAGTAGTGTAATCCATGTAACTATGGTAACGATACAGCTCATTAAATTAAATTCGCCGAGCGGTCTAAGGCGCTGCGTTCAGGTCGAAGTCTCCTCTGGAGGCCTGGGTTCGAATCCCACTTCTGACATTACATTTGGATTTCGTTGATTTTGATTATCTGTTCAAAGTTTGTAATATGGAGAACATTTGGAAAAGTTAAGGAGGTTTAAATTCAAAGTGACTGGCTGGCTACTTTGGGGTAGTAGAAAGGGAAAATGAGAGGGGTGTCTTTCTGCCTCAATCTGTGTGTTTGCACGTCCGTGTCGGGGCATTAGTTTATGTAAGTAGTGTAATCCATGTAACTATGGTAAGGTTACAGCGCATGGTAGCTGGGGTTTATTATCGGTCCTTGTTGTACGGACATTTGAACACACGAGAACAGTAACCATGATGGCGTTTTGTGTTCATTGATTCGAAGGGTCTGTTGAAATATGTCAGGATGGCCGAGCGGTCTAAGGCGCTGCGTTCAGGTCGCAGTCTCCTCTGGAGGCGTGGGTTCGAATCCCACTTCTGACATTACATTTGGATTTTGTTGATTGTGATTATCTGTTCAAACTTTGTAATATGGAGAACATTTGGAAAAGGTAAGGAGGTTTCTTTGTGTGCACGTCCATTTCGGTGCATTAGTTTATGTAAGTAGTGTAATCCATGCAACTATGGTAAGGTTACAGCGCATGGTAGCTGGGGTTTATTATCGGTCCTTGTTGTACGGACATTTGAACATACGAGAACAGTAACCATGATGGCGTTTTGTGTTCATTGATTCGAAGGGTCTGTTGAAATACGTCAGGATGGCCGAGCGGTCCAAGGCGCTGCGTTCAGGTCGCAGTCTCCTCTGGAGGTGCGGGTTCGAATCCCACTTCTGACATTACATTTGGATTTCGTTGATTGTGATTATCTGTTCAAACTTTGTAATATGGAGAACATTTGGAAAAAGTAAGGAGGTTTAAACTCACAGTGACTGGCTTGCTACTTTGGGGTAGTAGAAAGGGGAAATGAGAGGGGTGTCTTTCTGTCTCAATCTGTGTGTTTGCACGTCCGTGTCGGTGCATTAGTTTATGTAAGTAGTGTAATCCATGCAACTATGCTAACGTTACAGCGCATGTTAGCTGGGGTTTATTATCGGTCCTTGTTGTACGGACATTTGAACATACGAGAACAGTAACCATGGTGGCGTTTTGTCTTCATTGATTCGAAGGATCCGTTGAAATACGTCAGGATGGCCGAGCGGTCCAAGGCGCTGCGTTCAGGTCGCAGTCTCCTCTGGAGGCGTGGGTTCGAATCCCACTTCTGACATTACATTTGGATTTCGTTGATTGTGATTATCTGTTCAAACTTTGTAATATGGAGAACATTTGGAAAATGTAAGGAGGTTTAAGCTCAAAGTGACTGGCTGGCTACTTTGGGGTAGTAGAAAGGGGAAATGAGAGGGGTGTTTTTCTGTCTCAATCTGTGTGTTTGCACGTCCGTGTCGGTGCATTAGTTTATGTAAGTAGTGTAATCCATGCAACTATGCTAACGTTACAGCGCCTTAAATTAAATTTGTTTCGTGTTGATTGATTCGAAGGGGTATGATGAATTTCGTCAGGATGGCCGAGCGGTCTAAGGCGCTGCTTTCAGGTCGCAGTCTCCACTGGAGGCTTGGGTTCGAATCCCACTTCTAACATTACATTTGGATTTCGTTGATTGTGATTATCTGTTCAAACTTTGTAATATGGAGAACAATTGGAAAAGTTAAGGAGGTTTAAATTCAAAGTGACTCGCTGGCTACTTTGGGGTAGTAGAAAGGGAAAATGAGAGGGGTGTCTTTCTGTCTCAATCTGTGTGTTTGCACGTCCGTGTCGGGGCATTAGTTTATGTAAGTAGTGTAATCCATGTAACCATGGTAGGGTTACAGTGCATGGTAGCTGGGGTTTATTATCGGTCCTTGTTTTACAGACATTTGAACACACGAGAGCAGTAACCATGATGGCGTTTTGTTTTGATTGATTCGAAGGGTCTAATAAAATACGTCAGGATGGCCGAGCGGTCTAAGGCGCTGCGTTCAGGTCGCAGTCTCCTCTGGTGGCGTGGGTTCGAATGCCACTTCTGACATTACATTTGGATTTCGTTGATTGTGATTATCTGTTCAAACTTTGTAATACGGAGAACATTTGGAAAAGGTAAGGAGGTTTAAACTCAAAGTGACTGGCTGGCTACTTTGGGGTAGTAGAAAGGGGAAATGAGAGGGGTGTCTTTCTGTCTCAATCTGTGTGTTTGCACGTCCGTGTCGGTGCATTAGTTTATGTAAGTAGTGTAATCCATGCAACTATGCTAACGTTACAGCGCATGGTAGCTGGGGTTTATTATCGGTCCTTGTTGTACGGATATTTGAACATACGAGAACAGTAACCATGATGGCGATTTGTGTTCATTGATTCGAAGGGTTTTGTGGTAATACGTCAGGATGGCCCAGCGGTCTAAGGCGCTGCGTTCAGGTCGCAGTCTCTTCTGGAGGCGTCGGTTCGAATCTCATTTTTGACATTACATTTGGATTTCGTTGATTGTGATTATCGGTTCAAACTTTGTAATATGGAGAACATTTGGAAAAGGTTGATGGAAATGGGTAATGAGAGGGGTGTCTTTCTGTATCAATCTTTGTGTGCACGTCCGTGCATTAGTTTATGTAAGTAGTGTAATCCATGTAACTATGGTAACGTTACAGCGCATGGTAGCTGGGGTTTATTATCGGTCCTTGTTTTACAGACATTTGAACATACGAGAGCAGTAACCATGATGGCGTTTTGTGTTGATTGATTCAAAGGGGTCGGATGAAATTTGTCAGGATGGCCGAGCGGTCTGAGGCGCTGCGTTCAGGTCGCAGTCTCCACTGGAGGCGTGGGTTTGAATCCCACTTCTGACACTACATTATGATCTTGTTGATTGTGATTATCTGTTCAAACTTTGTAATATGGAGAACATTTGGAAAGGTAAGGAGATTTAAACTCAAAGTGACTGGCTGGCTACGGTGGGGTAGTGGAAATGGGTAATGAGAGGGGTGTCTTTCTGTCTCAATCTTTGTGTGCACGTCCGTGTCTGTGCATTAGTTTATGTAAGTAGTGTAATCCATGTAACTATGGTAACGATACAGCTCATTAAATTAAATTCGCCGAGCGGTCTAAGGCGCTGCGTTCAGGTCGAAGTCTCCTCTGGAGGCCTGGGTTCGAATCCCACTTCTGACATTACATTTGGATTTCGTTGATTTTGATTATCTGTTCAAAGTTTGTAATATGGAGAACATTTGGAAAAGTTAAGGAGGTTTAAATTCAAAGTGACTGGCTGGCTACTTTGGGGTAGTAGAAAGGGAAAATGAGAGGGGTGTCTTTCTGCCTCAATCTGTGTGTTTGCACGTCCGTGTCGGGGCATTAGTTTATGTAAGTAGTGTAATCCATGTAACTATGGTAAGGTTACAGCGCATGGTAGCTGGGGTTTATTATCGGTCCTTGTTGTACGGACATTTGAACATACGAGAACAGTAACCATGATGGCGTTTTGTGTTCATTGATTCGAAGAGTCTGTTGCAATACGTCAGGATGGTCGAGCGGTCTAAGGCGCTGCGTTCAGGTCGCAGTCTCCTCTGGAGGCGTGGGTTCGAATCCCACTTCTGACAATACATTTGGATTTCGTTGATTGTGATTATCTGTTCAAACTTTGTAATATGGAGAACATTTGGAAAAGGTAAGGAGATTTAAACTCAAAGTGACTGGCTGGCTACTTTGGGGTAGTAGAAAGGGGAAATGCGAGTGGTGTCTTTCTGTCTCAATCTGTGTGTTTGCACGTCCGTGTCGGTGCATTAGTTTATGTAAGTAGTGTAATCCATGCAACTAAGCTAACGTTACAGCGCATGGTAGCTGGGGTTTATTATCGGTCCTTGTTGTACGGACATTTGAACATACGAGAACAGTAACCATGATGGCGATTTGTGTTCATTGATTCGAAGAGTACTGTTGTAATACGTCAGGATGGCCGAGCGGTCTAAGGCGCTGCGTTCAGGTCGCAGTCTCCACTGGAGCCGTGGGTTCGAATCCCACTTCTGATATTACATTTGGATTTCGTTGATTGTTATTATCTGTTCAAACTTTGTAATATGGAGAACATTTGGAAAAGGTAAGGAGGTTTCTTTGTGTGCACGTCCATGTCGGTGCATTAGTTTATGTAAGTAGTGTAATCCATGCAACTAAGGTAAGGTTACAGCGCATGGTAGCTGGGGTTTATTATCGGTCCTTGTTGTACGGACATTTGAACATACGAGAATAGTAACCATGATGGCGTTTTGTCTTCATTGATTCGAAGGGTCTGTTGCAATACGTCACGATGGCCGAGCGGTCTAAGGCGCTGCGTTCAGGTCGCAGTCTCCTCTGGAGGCGTGGGTTCGAATCCCACGACTGACATTACATTTGGATTTCGTTGATTGTGATTATCTGTTCAAACTTTGTAATATGGAGAACATTTGGAAAAGGTAAGGAGGTTTAAACTCAAAGTGACTGGCTGGCTACTTTGGGGTAGTAGAAAGGGGAAATGCGAGTGGTGTCTTTCTGTCTCAATCTGTGTGTTTGCACGTCCGTGTCGGTGCATTAGTTTATGTAAGTAGTGTAATCCATGCAACTAAGCTAACGTTACAGCGCATGGTAGCTGGGGTTTATTATCGGTCCTTGTTGTACGGACATTTGAACATACGAGAACAGTAACCATGATGGCGATTTGTGTTCATTGATTCGAAGAGTACTGTTGTAATACGTCAGGATGGCCGAGCGGTCTAAGGCGCTGCGTTCAGGTCGCAGTCTCCACTGGAGCCGTGGGTTCGAATCCCACTTCTGATATTACATTTGGATTTCGTTGGTTGTTATTATCTGTTCAAACTTTGTAATATGGAGAACATTTGGAAAAGGTAAGGAGGTTTCTTTGTGTGCACGTCCATGTCGGTGCATTAGTTTATGTAAGTAGTGTAATCCATGCAACTAAGGTAAGGTTACAGCGCATGGTAGCTGGGGTTTATTATCGGTCCTTGTTGTACGGACATTTGAACATACGAGAATAGTAACCATGATGGCGTTTTGTCTTCATTGATTCGAAGGGTCTGTTGCAATACGTCACGATGGCCGAGCGGTCTAAGGCGCTGCGTTCAGGTCGCAGTCTCCACTGGAGGCGTGGGTTCGAATCCCACGACTGACATTACATTTGGATTTCGTTGATTGTGATTATCTGTTCAAACTTTGTAATATGGAGAACATTTGGAAAAGGTAAGGAGGTTTAAACTCAAAGTGACTGGCTGGCTACTTTGGGGTAGTAGAAAGGGGAAATGAGAGGGGTGTCTTTCTGTCTCAATCTTTGTGTTTGCACGTCCGGTGCATTAGTTTATGTAAGTAGTGTAATCCATGCAACTATGCTAACGTTACCAGAGATGGGAGTAAGTCCCATACATGCAAGTCTCAAGTCAGTTGCAAGTCTTAGCCCTCAAGTCTCAAGTAAGTCCAAGTCGTCAGTAAGGAGGATCAAGCAAGTCAAGTCCAAGCACAGCTTTAGTCAAGCAAGTCAAGTCAAGTCTCATCATCAAGTCAAGTCAAGTCAAGTCATTATCAAATTCGTTTTTTTCAAATGTCTGTATTTCATCAAACCTGTTTTTCAGTCATTTTTTTTAAATGTACGAAGATAAGTTACGTAATGAATCAGCTTTTACATGAATGAATCTCAAACAGCTTTTTATTTGGGTGTGTGTGTGTGTGTGTGAGTGAGTGAGTGAGTGAGGGAGAGAGAGAGGGGTGAACATCAGAACATGTTCATCAGAACAACTGACAGTTGTGAGCCATTACATATGTCCATTACACTTGCAAAAAATCAAATTTGTCGAAACTTTTGCACTGAGTTGTGACCGATGGGGTCTTGGTGTGATGGCGCATAACACCAACAGCAGAACGGTTATCCAAATAACAAGGAAGTGTACAACACTTGCGTTACAGTCCTGGAGCTCTATATCTAAATAATATCATATAATAAATAGATATCTATATCATATAACATATTGTGTGCGCCTCCAGACGATATTATGAATCACAAACGACTTTGTCGGTTCTGCGACGTCTCTGGTTCTTCCACTTTCACATGAAGTCGACTGAACCGCGCCCTGTCTGCTGCCGGCTGCCCGCTGCCGGGCGATGGTGCCTCGCGGCAACCGGCGGCATGTCGCAGTTCATGTACTTCAGCGAGTCAAACCAAAGTTCCTTTCCCCCAATTCCTTCTCAACCATGGCTCAGATAACCCCCACGACAGTCTCGTTGTGGAAATACAAGACACGTCAAAGAACCGACAAGAAACACTTGCGTTACAGTGTGTGTATTCACACACACACACACAGACACACACACATGTGGCGCTCGCACGGTCGAGTCTCATTGGCGGGCCAACGTCTCTGGGCGGGCCAGGCAGAGTATGGGAATGTAAGGGAATGTAAGGGAATGTCACGTTGCGTGGAAGAGGGCGGGTTGCCAGGTTGCAGGTCAGGAGAACTCGCGCACAATAAAACAATGTTCATCTAATATTTTTTTTATTATTATTATTTAAAATATTTAACAAGACTGCAATGACTTGGCAAGTCACATGACTCAAGTCAAGTCAAGTCACAAGTCAGGAAGGGGCAAGTCAAAGTCAAGTCAAGTCTTTCGTTAGTGTTGGTCAAGCAAGTCACAAGTCGCAAAACTGGCGACTCGAGTCGGACTCGAGTCAAGTCTTTGACTCGAGTCCCCCCATCTCTGCGTTACAGCGCATGGTAGCTGGGGTTTATTATCGGTCCTTGTTGTACGGACATTTGAACATACGAGAACAGTAACCATGATGGCGATTTGTGTTCATTGATTCGAAGGGTATTGTGGTAATACGTCAGGATGGCCCAGTGGTCTAAGGCGCTGCGTTCAGGTCGCAGTCTCTTCTGGAGGCGTTGGTTCGAATCTCATTTTTGACATTACATTTGGATTTCGTTGATTGTGATTATCTGTTCAAACTTTGTAATATGGAGAACATTTGGAAAGGTTGATTGAAATGGGTAATGAGAGGGGTGTCTTTCTGTCTCAATCTTTGTGTGCACGTCCGCAGTGGCGGTTCTAGAGATTTTGCCCTGGGGTGGCAGAGGGGGGGCAATAGGTCCAGAGGGGGGGCGGAGGTGCGGGGAGCAATTTATGGGAAAAAAATAGTTCTAACTCACATAGTCATATAACAATTGTTTGTAACACCAAGGAAAACTGATTACACTACTTCATCAGTGTTTTCTATAATTGCATAAGAATTCCTTCAGAATGTGAATGATCAACATCCATTCAGATGCCATATCTATGGTCATTAAGGTAAATGGTAAAATTACGCGTGCCAAACATAAAATCATGTCTGCACTGTGTAGGAGCCATTTCTTTATTTTCCCTTGAGTTCATTTACCTGCCATGTCTATTAATCCCTTTGTATATTGGTGGTTTTGAATATTCAGCTTTGGGCTCCCAGTCAGCCACTTCCTCAGGTGCTCTCCCAGTAGAAGAATAGATAAATACAAGTGTTTATGTCTGCTAGTCCTGCAGGACATTTGCCCTTGAGACAAATAAACCTCATACTGTTAGTACTTCTACATGCAACCATTTTGAAAGGTCTGCATATATTTTTTACAAGTTCATCTTTTTCTAGGTAATGAAGTCAGTCTTGAAGAAAGGATACATTTTAACCATAACACTTTATTTTTGGCAGAAGACTGGAATTGACAACAGTAACAGAATCTCTCTCACACACACACACACACACACACACACACACACACACACACACACACACACACACACACACACACACACACACACACACACACACACACACACACACCATTTAAGGTTCACATATTTGGGGCCTGTTCGATTCTATTGAAAAAAAATATACAGAAAAGTCATGTGTAAACACTCGTACTACTGAATAGTACCATCAGTCATACAACAGGAATACTGAAAACTTCATCCAAATCAAGGTTAATCCATGAACTACAATGTATGTCTAAATATGAACACACTGTCTCTCCCCCCTCCCTTCTCTGTCAGGCACACACACATGGCCCTCTCATTCTATTCAAAATTAATTTCAGAAAAAACATCTTACGACTCCAGTCGATTCTCTTCAGTTCAGTTCTATTCTGTTCAGACAAAAATACTTAATTAAGAACATCAAAAAGTCTGAACATTGATTATAATTCACCAGTCCTAATAAGTATCACACAGGAGGCTTCATTCATCAAGTGCTTAAGACAACTTCAGTCGGCTGTTTTTGTGTTTTGCAGCAAACCGCTCTACAAAGACATTTAGGTCAAGTGCTTTAGCTCTCTCTTTTTCGATACTCAGCACTGCTAAATTTGATAATCGTTCAGCACTGATTGTTGACCGCAGGTGGTCTTTAACCAGTTTCAGGACCGAAAAGCTGCGTTCGCAGCCGGCAGTGGTGACCGGGAGAACAGCTGCTATTATACACAACCGGTACAGCTCGCACATAACTTCTTTAAATGGCTCCAAACATTTAATGAAACCACTGACTGAGGATGGACTGTTTTCTGTTCCTTTATATTTTTCCAGAAGTCGTTTTGCTTGCTTAATTTCATTGGCCAAGTCTTCGGTGTTTGCACTGTACTCTCCACCTAACAGATTAATTAGGTCCTCCCTCAAAAATGAATCACTGTTAGGATTTAGACCCTGAATCCCCCTCATTATATTGATGTTAGCCTTGGAGAAGCGCTTCTCCATCTCAGTAATTAATTGATCAATGATTGGAAGATAAATTTGTCGTCTAACGGCATCTTTGCCATCAACCTCCCCTCTCTGTCCCAGTGTTGAGGTCACGACGCTGTCATTTAGTGTTTTTGCCTGTTTTTTTACCCTTTTCAACCTAACAGCCACTGGGATTCTGCAACTTTCACATGTTTGCTTAACTGTCTCCCACATTTCATCAAACCGCCTGTGGTTGCTGCGATGTTCATCCAAAGTCTGCCCAAGACATTCCACCATATCTACAGCCTTCAATAAATCAGTGTTTGGTGACTGAAGGAGATCACTGACATATTTTGTCTCACCCAACACTGTTCTAAAGACTGTCAGTAGTCCAATGAAGTTTAGGTCAATCTGATGAAACAGACCCCTTGCCTTAACAGCTCTCTCAGAGTCGGACTCATTAGCCACATCATCCAAAACTTTCAATACAGCTGTCAAACGATCCATTATGTTTCGGCATGCCGTATAGCGGCACGCCCACCTGGTGTCGCTGAGGCTGGGCAGCTCCCTAGGTGGACCTTGAAACATTTCTGTTTGTTTTTGCAGCCACTTCTCATGGACATACGAGCCAGACATAAACACATACAAATGTTGAAGCAAGGAGAAAAACTCTCCAGCTTCTGGAACTTTTTTGACACAATCCACCAACACCAGATTTAGGCAATGTGCATTGCAATGCACATAGAATGCATGTTTTGCCTCCTTCTTAATCCTCGTCTGGACTCCCGAGCAAGTCCCACTCATCACTGATGCACCATCGTATCCCTGACCGACAAGGTTTTCCCTGTATTCAAGACCAAATTTCGTCAAACAAGCAATGATCATGCTAGCCAAGCTCCCTGCATCCAAGTGTTTTGCTTCCGAAAACCCCAGAAAACTCTCACGTACCGCACCATCATAATAATACCTCAGGACAATGCACATTTGCTCCTTTTTACTTATATCTTTTGTCTCATCTGCCATAACTGAGAAATACTTACTGGCTTTAACTTCATCCATAATTTCACCCAGTACCATTTCTGCTAAGTTGTCCAGGATCTCATTTTGAATCGCTTTGGATGTGTAAGTTGCGTTTCTAGGTCCCTCTTTTAACCTTTTTTTAATGAAGGGATCATGCTTACTCACCAGATTTAAAATTTCACGAAAATTTCCCTGGTTTTTTGATGTCTCTGATTCCCTATGACCACGTTGGGCAATGTTTTGTGTGGCTGTGAGGAGCAGCACTTCACCTAGAGTTTTTAAGTAATGCTTATTTTCTTCAATTTGATCTTTATTTGTTTTGCTGATCATACCCAGGACTGATGTTTTGTTTTTTGCCATTTTTTGGTATTCCCCCCATGCCATCATCGCATTTGCATGTGCCTCTGACTTACTGCGCAAACTAAACCCCCCATCTTTGTTTGTGGCCTTTTTCCAATTGGAGTAACCCCCCTTTGATGAAAAAACAGTGCCCTGCCCTTTTGAACAGCCAAAATGCCTGCAAGCAAAACAATACGCTGCATTTTGTGCTTGTGAATATTCTAACCATGTGTGTTCAGCATACCAGTCCTTGCGGAAAGATCGCAGTGCACAGCCTTGCATGGTCTTGGGAAAGGCTTTCAGGTGTGGCTGTGTTGGTCCTTCCAACTTTGTCTTTGATATATCTATAAGTAGAGAGAGAAACTCAACATACTAGTGCAGTGAGGGAAACACTGACACATACAGTACCTGAGAGGCTAATGCATATTTAATTAATGGACAAGTTCAATATGCAACTTCAATGTGCAAAAGACAATTGTAAAGCCTATATTGCTATTGCCCATGTCATCAAAAGACAAAACATACAAATATGGCTCATGAGCTTCATGATCTCTCAAACCCCCCCAAACCACTAGTTCTAACTCAAAGTTGAGCAACACTGCTCTGACATACCATGAGCTCCAGGTGGAAGCTCACGCTCCTCCTCTCCTTCATGCCCCTGATGCCGCTCACACTCCTCTCCCTCCAGATGATGCTCACACTCCTCCTCTCCTTCATGCCCCTGATGCCGCTCACACTCCTCTCCCTTCTGCTGCTGCTCCTCCTCTCCCTCCAGATGATGCTCACACTCCTCCTCTCCTTCATGCTCCTGATGCTGTTCACGCTCCTCCTCTCCCTCCTGCTGCTGCTCCTCCTCACCCTCCAGATGCTGCTCACTCTCCTCCTCTCCCTCATGCTGCAGATGCTGCTCACGCACCTCCTCTCCCTCCTGCTCCTGATGCTGCTCACGCACCTCCTCTCCCTGCTGCTCCTCCTCTCTCTCCTGCACTTCATGCTCACAATCCTCTCCCTCAGGTGTCTCCTCTGTCTGCTCTAATATCTTTGCTCTTTTGGGTGGGTGAAAAAAACCCAAAATACTCTGCTGTCTCCTACCTAGATTAGACATTAACATGAAAGTTATTAGATTAAAGTCACGTAGCTATGGTCTGTAAATTCAATGTTACATTCACACACATCTGTTTACTATGTTTATGCAATGTTTACTATGGTACTGACTAGGCTAGGCCTGCAGCGGATTCGAATTGTATCCGAATCCGTTCGGTTCGTTTACCACAGTTCGGAACATTCTGGTGATCCGCGGATTTCGGTTTCATGAAGGCATTGCCTTATGTAGCGTATTTTGCCTACTGTAGCCTACGTCCGATACAAAAGGGTGTTTAGGACCCAGCGGAATGCATTCTCTCCAGTGCTGCCCGAGCCAATGAGGTAGCTGTAATAGGTTGTTTTCTGAAGTTCAAGCGCACGAATCCTAAATTTAAAGAAAGCAATTGATACAATTATATTCTAAATATACGGGAGATAAATACAAACGGGTGATAGCGGGATAACGGCCTTCGAGGTCGTCCGGTTCGATGGAAATAATGGACAGGTAGAGGCAACTCTGGCTTCATGCTGCGCTCGTCGCCAGAGTTCTAAGCCTCGTCGGCCGTTATCCCTTACATGTTACACTCAGTGCACCATGTTTTCAAATGCATTTAGGGGAACATTTATTGCACAAAAAAGCCTTGCAAGTTGTCTGATAGCAGTCAATTAACACATTGCAAATAGCCTGTGGGTCTCATTCATTTTTGTGTTTCTCCCCCAAACCCTCCGTCAAAAAAAAGTCTGCCTTTTTACTACCACGGACATGATCCTAATCCGAACCGTATCCGAAACCGAGGCCCAAAACAGTTATCTGAACCGAACCGTGGACACACTGATCCGTTTCACCACTAGTACTGACGTTGGTACTGATGAACAGCAACCTATGCAAACTAACACAACATTTTAAAATGAATCTACTAGAACTACCCCAAAGCAAAGACAAATAGCTGCTATCGCTAGTTTTGGAACTGGTTGTTAGTTAGCTATGTCTGGAACACGAATAGCGCTAGCGCACCATGCTAGCAGTGGATTATGCTAAAACCAAAAGAAATAATTGGATTCCAAAATTGTGACTCAGTACAGGGCTGTATTGGCTTAGTTTACATGAAAAGGATTGATGATTTTGACCAACCTCTCCCTCCTTTGTTCATTATTTTCACACCGCTGAAATTGCAATAGGTGAGATTACTCGTGTGGTGCTGGTTGAGACGGTGGTCGCAGTCACGGTGCGTGACTGGCAGAAAGGGCGAAACCATTTAGAAATTCCAGTGGGGGTGAGGTCGGAGGATGTTTTAAAAAGTAGTCTTCTTGGGTGGGTCAGAGAGAAGATAGTAAGCGCATTTATGTGAATAAACCACTATGTTTGAAAACTAGAATTGATACTTTAATTGGAAATAAAATGGGGTGGCAACTGGGGAGGCAAACTATATACCTGGGGTGGCAAATGCCACCCCGTGCCACCCCTTAAAACCGCCACTGCACGTCCGTGCATTAGTTTATGTAAGTAGTGTAATCCATGTAACTATGGTAACGCTACAGCGCATGGTAGCTGGGGTTTATTATCGGTCCTTGTTTTACAGACATTTGAACACACGAGAGCAGTAACCATGATGGCGTTTTGTGTTGATTGATTCAAAGGGGTCTGATGAAATTTGTCAGGATGGGCGAGCGGTCTAAGGCTCTGCGTTCAGGTCGCAGTCTCCACTGGAGGCGTGGGTTTGAATCCCACTTCTGACCCTACATTATGATCTTGTTGATTGTGATTATCTGTTCAAACTTTGTAATATGGAGAACATTTGGAAAGTAAAGGAGATTTAAACTCAAAGTGACTGGCTGGCTACGGTGGGGTAGTGGAAATGGGTAATGAGAGGGGTGTCTTTCTGTCTCAATCTTTGTGTGCACGTCCGTGTCTGTGCATTAGTTTATGCAAGTAGTGTAATCCATGTAACTATGGTAACGTTACAGCTCATTAAATTAAATTCGCCGAGCGGTCTAAGGCGCTGCGTTCAGGTCGAAGTCTCCTCTGGAGACATGGGTTCGAATCCCACTTCTGACATTACATTTGGATTTCGTTGATTGTGATTATCTGTTCAAAGTTTGTAATATGGAGAACATTTGGAAATTCAAAGTGACTGGCTGGCTACTTTGGGGTGGTAGAAAGGGGAAATGAGAGGGGTGTCTTTCTGTCTCAATCTGTGTGTTTGCACGTCCGTGTCGGTGCATTCGTTTATGTAAGTAGTGTAATCCATGCAACTAAGCTAACGTTACAGCGCATGGTAGCTGGGGTTTATTATCGGTCCTTGTTGTACGGACATTTGAACATACGAGAACAGTAACCATGATGGCGATTTGTGTTCATTGATTCGAAGGGTATTGTTGAAATACGTCAGGAGGGCCGAGCGGTCTAAGGCGCTGCGTTCAGGTCGTAGTATCCTCTGGAGGCGTGGGTTCGAATCCCACTTCTGACATTACATTTGGATTTCGTTGATTGTGATTATCTGTTCAAACTTTGTAATATGGAGAACATTTGGAAAAGGTAAGGAGGTTTAAACTCAAAGTGACTGGCTGGCTAGTTTGGGGTAGTAGAAAGGGGTAATGAGAGGGGTGTCTTTCTGTGTGTTTGCACGTCCGTGTCGGTGCATTAGTTTATGTAAGTAATGTAATCCATGCAACTATGCTAACGTTACAGCGCATGGTAGCTGGGGTTTATTATCGGTCCTTGTTGTACGGACATTTGAACATACGAGAACAGTAACCATGATGGCGTTTTGTGTTCATTGATTCGAAGGGTCAATTGCAATACGTCAGGATGGCCGAGCGGTCTAAGGCGCTGCGTTCAGGTCGCAGTCTCCTCTGGAGGCGTGGGTTCGAATCCCGATTCTGACATTTCATTTGGATTTCGTTGATTGTGATTATCTGTTCAAACTTTGTAATATGGAGAACATTTGGAAAAAGTAAGGAGGTTTAAACTCAAAGTGACTGGCTGGCTACTTTGGGATAGTAGAAAGGGGAAATGAGAGGCGTGTCTTTCTGTCTCAATCTGTGTGTTTGCACGTCCGTGTCGGTGCATTAGTTTATGTAAGTAGTGTAATCCATGCAACTATGCTAACGTTACAGCGCATGGTAGCTGGGGTTTATCATCGGTCCTTGTTGTACGGACATTTGAACATACGAGAACAGTAACCATGATGGCGTTTTGTCTTCATTGATTCGAAGGGTCTGTTGAAATACGTCAGGATGCGGTCTAAGGCGCTGCGTTCAGGTCGCAGTCTCCTCTGGAGGTGTGGGTTCGAATCCCACTTCTGACATTACATTTGGATTTCGTTGATTGTGATTATCTGTTCAAACTTTGTAATATGGAGAACATTTGGAAAAGGTAAGGAGGTTTAAACTCAAAGTGACTGGCTGGCTACTTTGGGGTAGTGGAAATGGGTAATAAGAGGGGTGTCTTTCTGTCTCAATCTTTGTGTGCACGTCCGTGTCCGTGCATTAGTTTATGTAAGAAGTGTAATCCATGTAACTATGGTAACGTTACAGCGCATGGTAGCTGGGGTTTATTATCGGTCCTTGTTTTACAGACATTTGAACATACAAGAGCAGTAACCATGATGGCGTTTTGTGTTGATTGATTCAAAGGGGTATGATGAAACTTGTCAGGATGGCCGAGCGGTCTAAGGCGCTGCGTTCAGGTAGCAGTCTCCACTGGAGGCGTGGGTTCGAATCCCACTTCTGATATTACATTTGGATTTCGTTGTTTGTTATTATCTGTTCAAACTTTGTAATATGGAGATCATTTGGAAAAGATAAGGAGGTTTGTTTGTGTGCACGTCCGTGTCGGTGCATAAGTTTATGTAAGTAGTGTAATCCATGCAACTATGCTAACGTTACAGCGCATTGTAGCTGGGGTTTATTATCGGTCCTTGTTGTACGGACATTTGAACATACGAGAACAGTAACCATGATGGCGATTTGTGTCCATTGATTCGAAGGGTATTGTGGTAATACGTCAGGATGGCCCAGCGGTCTAAGGCGCTGCGTTCAGGTCGCAGTCTCTTCTGGAGGCGTCGGTTCGAATCTCATTTTTGACATTACATTTGGATTTCGTTGATTGTGATTATCTGTCCAAACTTTGTAATATGGAGAACATTTGGAAAAGGTTGATGGAAATGGGTAATGAGAGGGGTGTCTTTCTGTCTCAATCTTTGTGTGCACGTCCGTGCATTAGTTTATGTAAGTAGTGTAATCCATGTAACTATGGTAACGTTACAGCGCATGGTAGCTGGGGTTTATTATCGGTCCTTGTTTTACAGACATTTGAACATACGAGAGCAGTAACCATGATGGCGTTTTGTGTTGATTGATTCAAAGGGGTCTAATGAAATTTGTCAGGATGGCCGAGCGGTCTAAGGCGCTGCGTTCAGGTCGCAGTCTCCACTGGAGGCGTGGGTTTGAATCCCACTTCTGACACTACATTATGATCTTGTTGATTGTGATTTTCTTTTCAAACTTTGTAACATGGAGAACATTTGGAAAGGTAAGGAGATTTAAACTCAAAGTGACTGGCTGGCTACGGTGGGGTAGTGGAAATGGGTAATGAGAGGGGTGTCTTTCTGTCTCAATCTTTGTGTGCACGTCCGTGTCTGTGCATTAGTTTATGTAAGTAGTGTAATCCATGTAACTATGGTAACGATACAGCTCATTAAATTAAATTCGCCGAGCGGTCTAAGGCGCTGCGTTCAGGTCGAAGTCTCCTCTGGAGGCGTGGGTTCGAATCCCACTTCTGACATTACATTTGGATTTCGTTGATTGTGATTATCTGTTCATAGTTTGTAATATGGAGAACATTTGGAAAAGTTAAGGAGGTTTAAATTCAAAGTGACTGGCTGGCTACTTTGGGGTAGTAGAAAGGGGAAATGAGAGGGGTGTCTTTCTGTCTCAATCTGTGTGTTTGCACGTCCGTGTCGGTGCATTAGTTTATGTAAGTAGTGTAATCCATGCAACTAAGCTAACGTTACAGCGCATGGTAGCTGGGGTTTATTATCGGTCCTTGTTGTACGGACATTTGAATATACGAGAACAGTAACCATGATGGCGATTTGTGTTCATTGATTCGAAGGGTATTGTTGAAATACGTCAGGAGGGCCGAGCGGTCTAAGGCGCTGCGTTCAGGTCGCAGTCTTCTCTGGAGGCGTGGGTTCGAATCCCACTTCAAACATTACATTTGGATTTCGTTGATTGTGATTATCTGTTCAAACTTTGTAATATGGAGAACATTTGGAAAAGGTAAGGAGGTTTAAACTCAAAGTGACTGGCTGGCTACTTTGGGGTAGTAGAAAGGGCTAATGAGAGGGGTGTCTTTCTGTGTGTTTGCACGTCCGTGTCGGTGCATTAATTTATGTAAGTAATGTCATCCATGCAACTATGCTAACGTTACAGCGCATGGTAGCTGGGGTTTATTATCGGTCCTTGTTGTACGGACATTTGAACATACGAGAACAGTAACCATGATGGCGTTTTGTGTTCATTGATTCGACGGGTCTGTTGAAATACGTCAGGATGGCCGAGCGGTCTAAGGCGCTGCGTTCAGGTCGCAGTCTCCTCTGGAGGCGTGGGTTCGAATCCCACTTCTGACATTACATTTGGATTTCGTTGATTGTGATTATCTGTTCAAACTTTGTAATATGGAGAACATTTGGAAAAAGTAAGGAGGTTTAAACTCAAAGTGACTGGCTGGCTACTTTGGGGTAGTAGGAAGGGGAAATGAGAGGGGTGTCTTTCTGTCTCAATCTGTGTGTTTGCACGTCCATGTCGGTGCATTAGTTTATGTAAGTAGTGTAATCCATGCAACTATGCTAACGTTACAGCGCATGGTAGCTGGGGTTTATTATCGGTCCTTGTTGTACGGACATTTGAACATACGAGAACAGTAACCATGATGGCGATTTGTGTTCATTGATTCGAAGGGTATTGTGGTAATACGTCAGGTTGGCCCAGCGGTCTAAGGCGCTGCGTTCAGGTCGCAGTCTCTTCTGGAGGCGTCGGTTCGAATATCATTTTTGACATTACATTTGGATTTCGTTGATTGTGATTATCTGTTCAAACTTTGTAATATGGGGAACATTTGGAAAAGGTTGATGGAAATGGGTAATGAGAGGGGTGTCTTTCTGTCTCAATCTTTGTGTGCACGTCCGTGCATTAGTTTATGTAAGTAGTGTAATCCATGTAACTATGGTAACGTTACAGCGCATGGTAGCTGGGGTTTATTATCGGTCCTTGTTTTACAGACATTTGAACATACGAGAGCAGTAACCATGATGGCGTTTTGTGTTGATTGATTCAAAGGGGTCTGATGAAATTTGTCATGTTGGACGAGCGGTCTAAGGCGCTGCGTACAGGTCGCAGTCTCCACTGGAGGCGTGGGTTTGAATCCCACTTCTGACACTACATTATGATCTTGTTGATTTTGATTATCTGTTCAAACTTTGTAATATGGAGAACATTTGGAAAGGTAAGGAGATTTAAACTCAAAGTGACTGGCTGGCTACGGTGGGGTAGTGGAAATGGGTAATGAGAGGGGTGTCTTTCTGTCTCAATCTTTGTGTGCACGTCCGTGTCTCTGCATTGGTTTATGTAAGTAGTGTAATCCATGTAACTATGGTAACGTTACAGCTCATTAAATTAAATTCGCCGAGCGGTCTAAGGCGCTGCGTTCAGGTCGAAGTCTCCTCTGGAGGCCTGGGTTCGAATCCCACTTCTGACATTACATTTGGATTTCGTTGATTGTGATTATCTGTTCAAAGTTTGTAATATGGAGAACATTTGGAAAAGTTAAGGAGGTTTAAATTCAAAGTGACTGGCTGGCTACTTTGGGGTAGTAGAAAGGGGAAATGAGAGGGGTGTCTTTCTGTCTCAATCTGTGTGTTTGCACATCCGTGTCGGTGCATTTGTTTATGTAAGTAGTGTAATCCATGCAACTAAGCGAACGTTACAGCGCATGGTAGCTGGGGTTTATCATCGGTCCATGTTGTACGGACATTTGAATATACGAGAACAGTAACCATGATGGCGATTTGTGTTCATTGATTCGAAGGGTATTGTTGAAATACGTCAGGAGGGCCGAGCGGTCTAAGGCGCTGCGTTCAGGTCGCAGTCTCCACTGGAGGCGTGGGTTCGAATCCCACTTCTAACATTACATTTGGATTTCGTTGATTGTGATTATCTGTTCAAACTTTGTAATATGGAGAACATTTGGAAAAGGTAAGGAGGTTTAAACTCAAAGTGACTGGCTGGCTACTTTGGGGTAGTAGAAAGGGCTAATGAGAGGGGTGTCTTTCTGTGTGTTTGCACGTCCGTGTCGGTGCATTAATTTATGTAAGTAATGTCATCCATGCAACTATGCTAACGTTACAGCGCATGGTAGCTGGGGTTTATTATCGGTCCTTGTTGTACGGACATTTGAACATACGAGAACAGTAACCATGATGGCGTTTTGTGTTCATTGATTCGACGGGTCTGTTGAAATACGTCAGGATGGCCGAGCGGTCTAAGGCGCTGCGTTCAGGTCGCAGTCTCCTCTGGAGGCGTGGGTTCGAATCCCACTTCTGACATTACATTTGGATTTCGTTGATTGTGATTATCTGTTCAAACTTTGTAATATGGAGAACATTTGGAAAAAGTAAGGAGGTTTAAACTCAAAGTGACTGGCTGGCTACTTTGGGGTAGTAGAAAGGGGAAATGAGAGGGGTGTCTTTCTGTCTCAATCTGTGTGTTTGCACGTCCGTGTCGGTGCATTAGTTTATGTAAGTAGTGTAATCCATGCAACTATGCTAACGTTACAGCGCATGGTAGCTGGGGTTTATTATCGGTCCTTGTTGTACGGACATTTGAATATACGAGAACAGTAACCATGATGGCGATTTGTGTTCATTGATTCGAAGGGTATTGTGGTAATACGTCAGGTTGGCCCAGCGGTCTATGGCGCTGCGTTCAGGTCGCAGGCTCTTCTGGAGGCGTCGGTTCGAATCTCATTTTTGACATTACATTTGGATTTCGTTGATTGTGATTATCTGTTCAAACTTTGTAATATGGAGAACATTTGGAAAAGGTTGATGGAAATGGGTAATGAGAGGGGTGTCTTTCTGTCTCAATCTTTGTGTGCACGTCCGTGCATTAGTTTATGTAAGTAGTGTAATCCATGTAACTATGGTAACGTTACAGCGCATGGTAGCTGGGGTTTATTATCGGTCCTTTTTTTACAGACATTTGAACATACGAGAGCAGTAACCATGATGGCGTTTTGTGTTGATTGATTCAAAGGGGTCTGATGAAATTTGTCAGGATGGCCGAGCGGTCTAAGGCGCTGCGTACAGGTCGCAGTCTCCACTGGAGGGGTGGGTTTGAATCCCACTTCTGACACTACATTATGATCTTGTTGATTGTGATTATCTGTTCAAACTTTGTAATATGGAGAACATTTGGAAAGGTAAGGAGATTTAAACTCAAAGTGACTGGCTGGCTACGGTGGGGTAGTGGAAATGGGTAATGAGAGGGGAGTCTTTCTGTCTCAATCTTTGTGTGCACGTCCGTGTCTGTGCATTGGTTTATGTAAGTAGTGTAATCCATGTAACTATGGTAACTTTACAGCTCATTAAATTAAATTCGCCGAGCGGTCTAAGGCGCTGCGTTCAGGTCGAAGTCTCCTCTGGAGGCCTGGGTTCGAATCCCACTTCTGACATTACATTTGGATTTCGTTGATTGTGATTATCTGTTCAAAGTTTGTAATATGGAGAACATTTGGAAAAGTTAAGGAGGTTTAAATTCAAAGTGACTGGCTGGCTACTTTGGGGTAGTAGAAAGGGAAAATGAGAGGGGTGTCTTTCTGTCTCAATCTGTGTGTTTGTACGTCCGTGTCGGGGCATTAGTTTATGTAAGTAGTGTAATCCATGTAACTATGGTAAGGTTACAGCGCATGGTAGCTGGGGTTTATTATCGGTCCTTGTTGTACGGACATTTGAACATACGAGAACAGTAACCATGATGGCGTTTTGTGTTCATTGATTCGAAGGGTCTGTTGAAATACGTCAGGATGGCCGAGCGGTCTAAGGCGCTGCGTTCAGGTCGCAGTCTCCACTGGAGGCGTTGGTTCGAATCCCACTTCTAACATTACATTTGGATTTCGTTGATTGTGATTATCTGTTCAAACTTTGTAATATGGAGAACATTTGGAAAAGGTAAGGAGGTTTAAACTCAAAGTGACTGGCTGGCTACTTTGGGGTAGTAGAAAGGGCTAATGAGAGGGGTGTCTTTCTGTGTGTTTGCACGTCCGTGTCGGTGCATTAATTTATGTAAGTAATGTCATCCATGCAACTATGCTAACGTTACAGCGCATGGTAGCTGGGGTTTATTATCGGTCCTTGTTGTACGGACATTTGAACATACGAGAACAGTAACCATGATGGCGTTTTGTGTTCATTGATTCGACGGGTCTGTTGAAATACGTCAGGATGGCCGAGCGGTCTAAGGCGCTGCGTTCAGGTCGCAGTCTCCTCTGGAGGCGTGGGTTCGAATCCCACTTCTGACATTACATTTGGATTTCGTTGATTGTGATTATCTGTTCAAACTTTGTAATATGGAGAACATTTGGAAAAAGTAAGGAGGTTTAAACTCAAAGTGACTGGCTGGCTACTTTGGGGTAGTAGAAAGGGGAAATGAGAGGGGTGTCTTTCTGTCTCAATCTGTGTGTTTGCACGTCCGTGTCGGTGCATTAGTTTATGTAAGTAGTGTAATCCATGCAACTATGCTAACGTTACAGCGCATGGTAGCTGGGGTTTATTATCGGTCCTTGTTGTACGGACATTTGAATATACGAGAACAGTAACCATGATGGCGATTTGTGTTCATTGATTCGAAGGGTATTGTGGTAATACGTCAGGTTGGCCCAGCGGTCTATGGCGCTGCGTTCAGGTCGCAGGCTCTTCTGGAGGCGTCGGTTCGAATCTCATTTTTGACATTACATTTGGATTTCGTTGATTGTGATTATCTGTTCAAACTTTGTAATATGGAGAACATTTGGAAAAGGTTGATGGAAATGGGTAATGAGAGGGGTGTCTTTCTGTCTCAATCTTTGTGTGCACGTCCGTGCATTAGTTTATGTAAGTAGTGTAATCCATGTAACTATGGTAACGTTACAGCGCATGGTAGCTGGGGTTTATTATCGGTCCTTTTTTTACAGACATTTGAACATACGAGAGCAGTAACCATGATGGCGTTTTGTGTTGATTGATTCAAAGGGGTCTGATGAAATTTGTCAGGATGGCCGAGCGGTCTAAGGCGCTGCGTACAGGTCGCAGTCTCCACTGGAGGGGTGGGTTTGAATCCCACTTCTGACACTACATTATGATCTTGTTGATTGTGATTATCTGTTCAAACTTTGTAATATGGAGAACATTTGGAAAGGTAAGGAGATTTAAACTCAAAGTGACTGGCTGGCTACGGTGGGGTAGTGGAAATGGGTAATGAGAGGGGAGTCTTTCTGTCTCAATCTTTGTGTGCACGTCCGTGTCTGTGCATTGGTTTATGTAAGTAGTGTAATCCATGTAACTATGGTAACTTTACAGCTCATTAAATTAAATTCGCCGAGCGGTCTAAGGCGCTGCGTTCAGGTCGAAGTCTCCTCTGGAGGCCTGGGTTCGAATCCCACTTCTGACATTACATTTGGATTTCGTTGATTGTGATTATCTGTTCAAAGTTTGTAATATGGAGAACATTTGGAAAAGTTAAGGAGGTTTAAATTCAAAGTGACTGGCTGGCTACTTTGGGGTAGTAGAAAGGGAAAATGAGAGGGGTGTCTTTCTGTCTCAATCTGTGTGTTTGTACGTCCGTGTCGGGGCATTAGTTTATGTAAGTAGTGTAATCCATGTAACTATGGTAAGGTTACAGCGCATGGTAGCTGGGGTTTATTATCGGTCCTTGTTGTACGGACATTTGAACATACGAGAACAGTAACCATGATGGCGTTTTGTGTTCATTGATTCGAAGGGTCTGTTGAAATACGTCAGGATGGCCGAGCGGTCTAAGGCGCTGCGTTCAGGTCGCAGTCTCCTCTGGAGGCCTCGCTTCGAATCCCACTTCTGACATTACATTTGGATTTCGTTGATTGTGATTATCTGTTCAAACTTTGTAATATGGAGAACATTTGGAAAAGGTAAGGAGATTTAAACTCAAAGTGACTGGCTGGCTACTTTGGGGTAGTAGAAAGGGGAAATGAGAGGGGTGTCTTTCTGTCTCAATCTCTGTGTTTGCACGTCCGTGTTGGTGCATTAGTTTATGTAAGTAGTGTAATCCATGCAACTAAGCTAACGTTACAGCGCATGGTAGCTGGGGTTTATTATCGGTCCTTGTTGTACGGACATTTGAACATACGAGAACAGTAACCATGATGGCGATTTGTGTTCATTGATTCTAAGGGTATTGTTGAAATACTTCAGGAGGGCCGAGCGGTCTAAGGCGCTGCGTTCAGGTCGCAGTCTCCTCTGGAGGCCTGGGTTCGAATCCCACTTCTGACATTACATTTGGATTTCGTTGATTGTGATTATCTGTTCAAACTTTGTAATATGGAGAACATTTGGAAAAGGTAAGGAGGTTTAAACTCAAAGTGACTGGCTGGCTACTTTGGGGTAGTAGAAAGGGGTTATGAGAGGGGTGTCTTTCTGTGTGTTTGCACGTCCGTGTCGGTGCATTAGTTTATGTAAGTAGTGTAATCCATGCAACTATGCTAACGTTACAGCGCATGGTAGCTGGGGTTTATTATCGGTCCTTGTTGTACGGACATTTGAACATACGAGAACAGTAACCATGATGGCGTTTTGTCTTCATTGATTCGAAGGGTCTGCTTAAATACGTCACGATGGCGGAGCGGTCTAAGGCGCTGCGTTCTGGTCGCAGACTCCTCTGGAGGAGTGGGTTCGAATCCCACTTCTGACATTACATTTGGATTTCGTTGATTGTTATTATCTGTTCAGACTTTGTAATATGGAGAACATTTGGAAAAGGTTAGGTTTCTTTGTGTGCACGTCCATTTCGGTGCATTAGTTTATGTAAGTAGTCTAATCCATGCAACTATGGTAAGGTTACAGCGCATGGTAGCTGGGGTTTATTATCGGTCCTTGTTGTACGGACATTTGAACATACGAGAACAGTAACCATGATGGCGTTTTGTGTTCATTGATTCGAAGGGTCTGTTGAAATACGTCAGGATGGCCGAGCGGTCTAAGGCGCTGCGTTCAGGTCGCAGTCTCCTCTGGAGGCGTGGGTTCGAATCCCAATTCTGACATTACATTTGAATTTCGTTGATTGTGATTATCTGTTCAAACTTTGTAATATGGAGAACATTTGGAAAAAGTAAGGAGGTTTAAACTCAAAGTGACTGGCTGGCTACTTTGGGGTAGTAGAAAGGGGAAATGAGAGGGGTGTCTTTCTGTCTCAATCTGTGTGTTTGCACGTCTGTGTCGGTGCATTAGTTTATGTAAGTAGTGTAATCCATGCAACTATGCTAACGTTACAGCGCATGGTAGCTGGGGTTTATTATCGGTCCTTGTTGTACGGACATTTGAACATACGAGAACAGTAACCATGATGGCGTTTTGTGTTCATTGATTCGAAGGGTCTGTTGAAATACGTCAGGATGGCCGAGCGGTCTAAGGCGCTGCGTTCAGGTCGCAGTCTCCTCTGGAGGCGTGGGTTCGAATCCCACTTCTGACATTACATTTGGATTTCGTTGATTGTGATTATCAGTTCAAACTTTGTAATATGGAGAACATTTGGAAAAGGTAAGGAGGTTTAAACTCAAAGTGACTGGCTGGCTACTTTGGGGTAGTGGAAATGGGTAATGAGAGGGGTGTCTTTCTGTCTCAATCTTTGTGTGCACGTCCGTGTCCGTGCATTAGTTTATGTAAGAAGTGTAATCCAACAAACTATGGTAACGTTACAGCGCATGGTAGCTGGGGTTTATTATCGGTCCTTGTTTTACAGACATTTGAACATACGAGAGCAGTAACCATGATGGCGTTTTGTGTTAATTGATTCAAAGGGGTATGATGAAACTTGTCAGGATGGCTGAGCGGTCTAAGGCGCTGCGTTCAGGTCGCAGTCTCCACTGGAGGCGTGGGTTCAAATTCCCACTTCTGATATTACATTTGGATTTCGTTGATTGTTATTATCTGTTCAAACTTTGTAATATGGAGAACATTTGATAAAGGTAAGGAGGTTTCTTTGTGTGCACGTCCATGTCGGTGCATTAGTTTATGTAAGTAGTGTAATCCGTGCAACTATGGTAAGGTTACAGCGCATGGTAGCTGGGGTTTATTATCGGTCCTTGTTGTACAGACATTTGAACATATGAGAATAGTAACCATGATGGCGTTTTGTGTTCATTGATTCGAAGGGTCTGTTGAATTACGTCACGATGGCCGAGCGGTCTAAGGCGCTGCGTTCAGGTCGCAGTCTCCTCTGGAGGCGTGGGTTCGAATCCCACTTCTGACATTACATTTGGATTTCGTTGATTGTGATTATCTGTTCAAACTTTGTAATATGGAGAACATTAGGAAAAGGTAAGGAGGTTTAAACTCAAAGTGACTGGCTGGCTACTTTGGGGTAGTAGAAAGGGGTAATGAGAGGGGTGTCTTTCTGTGTGTTTGCACGTCCGTGTCGGTGCATTAGTTTATGTAAGTAGTGTAATCCATGCAACTATGCTAACGATACAGCGCATGGTAGCTGGGGTTTATTATCGGTCCTTGTTGTACGGACATTTGAACATACGAGAACAGTAACCATGATGGCGTTTTGTCTTCATTGATTCGAAGGGTCTGTTTAATTACGTCAGGATGGCCGAGCGGTCTAAGGCGCTGCGTTCAGGTCGCAGTCTCCTCTGGAGGCGTGGGTTTGAATCCCACTTCTGACATTACATTTGGATTTCGTTGATTGTTATTATCTGTTCAAACTTTGTAATATGGAGAACATTTGGAAAAGGTAAGGAGGTTTCTTTGTGTGCACGTCCATTTCGGTGCATTTGTTTATGTAAGTAGTGTAATCCATGCAACTAAGCTAACGTTACAGCGCATGGTAGCTGGGGTTTATTATCGGTCCTTGTTGTACGGACATTTGAACATACGAGAACAGTAACCATGATGGCGATTTGTGTTCATTGATTCGAAGAGTACTGTTGTAATACGTCAGGATGGCCGAGCGGTCTAAGGCGCTGCGTTCAGGTCGCAGTCTCCACTGGAGCCGTGGGTTCGAATCCCACTTCTGATATTACATTTGGATTTCGTTGATTGTTATTATCTGTTCAAACTTTGTAATATGGAGAACATTTGGAAAAGGTAAGGAGGTTTCTTTGTGTGCACGTCCATGTCGGTGCATTAGTTTATGTAAGTAGTGTAATCCATGCAACTAAGGTAAGGTTACAGCGCATGGTAGCTGGGGTTTATTATCGGTCCTTGTTGTACGGACATTTGAACATACGAGAATAGTAACCATGATGGCGTTTTGTCTTCATTGATTCGAAGGGTCTGTTGCAATACGTCACGATGGCCGAGCGGTCTAAGGCGCTGCGTTCAGGTCGCAGTCTCCTCTGGAGGCGTGGGTTCGAATCCCACGACTGACATTACATTTGGATTTCGTTGATTGTGATTATCTGTTCAAACTTTGTAATATGGAGAACATTTGGAAAAGGTAAGGAGGTTTCTTTGTGTGCACGTCCATTTCGGTGCATTTGTTTATGTAAGTAGTGTAATCCATGCAACTATGGTAAGGTTACAGCGCATGGTAGCTGGGGTTTATTATCGGTCCTTGTTGCACGGACATTTGAACATACGAGAACAGTAACCATGATGGCGTTTTTTGTTCATTGATTCGAAGGGTCAGTTCAAATACGTAAGGATGGCCGAGCGGTCTAAGTCGATGCGTTCAGGTCGCAGTCTCCTCTGGAGGCGTGGGTTCGAATCCCACTCCTGACATTACATTTGGATTTCGATGATTGTGATTATCTGTTCAAACTTTGTAATATGGAGAACATTTGGAAAAAGTAAGGAGGTTTAAACTCAAAGTGACTGGCTGGCTACTTTGGGGTAGTAGAAAGGGGAAATGAGAGGGGTGTCTTTTTGTCTCAATCTGTGTGTTTGCACGTCCGTGTCGGTGCATTAGTTTATGTAAGTAGTGTAATCCATGCAACTATGCTAACGTTACAGCGCATGGTAGCTGGGGTTTATTATCGGTCCTTGTTGTACGGACATTTGAACATACGAGAACAGTAACCATGATGGCGATTTGTGTTCATTGATTCGAAGGGTATTGTGGTAATACGTCAGGATGGCCCAGCGGTCTAAGGTGCTGCGTTCAGGTCGCAGTCTCTTCTGGAGGCGTCGGTTCGAATCTCATTTTTGACATTACATTTGGATTTCGTTGATTGTGATTATCTGTTCAAACTTTGTAATATGGAGAACATTTGGAAAAGGTTGATGGAAATGGGTAATGAGAGGGGTGTCTTTCTGTCTCAATCTTTGTGTGCACGTCCGTGCATTAGTTTATGTAAGTAGTGTAATCCATGTAACTATGGAAACGTTACAGCGCATGGTAGCTGGGGTTTATTATCGGTCCTTGTTTTACAGACATTTGAACATACGAGAGCAGTAACCATGATGGCGTTTTGTGTTGATTGATTCAAAGGGGTCTGCTGAAATTTGTCAGGATGGCCGAGCGGTCTAAGGCGCTGCGTACAGGTCGCAGTCTCCACTGGAGGTGTGGGTTTGAATCCCACTGCTGACACTACATTATGATCTTGTTGATTGTGATTATCTGTTCAAACTTTGTAATATGGAGAACATTTGGAAAGGTAAGGAGATTTAAACTCAAAGTGACTGGCTGGCTACGGTGGGGTAGTGGAAATGGGTAATGAGAGGGGTGTCTTTCTGTCTCAATCTTTGTGTGCACGTCCGTGTCTGTGCATTAATTTATGTAAGTAGTGTAATCCATCTAACTATGGTAACGTTACAGCTCATTAAATTAAATTCGCCGAGCGGTCTAAGGCGATGCGTTCAGGTCGCAGTCGCCTCTGGAGGCGTGGGTTCGAATCCCACTTCTGACATTACATTTGGATTTCGTTGATTGTGATTACCTGTTCAAACTTTGTAATATGGAGAACATTTGGAAAAGGTAAGGAGGTTTAAACTCAAAGTGACTGGCTGGCTACTTTGGGGTAGTAGAAAGGGTTAATGAGAGGTGTGTCTTTCTGTCTCAATCTGTGTGTTTGCACGTCCGTGTCGGTGCATTAGTTTATGTAAGTAGTGTAATCCATGCAACTATGCTAACGTTACAGCGCATGGTAGCTGGGGTTTATTATCGGTCCTTGTTGTAAGGACATTTGAACATACGAGAACAGTAACCATGATGGCGTTTTGTCTTCATTGATTCGAAGGGTCTGTTTAAATACGTCAGGATGGCCGAGCGGTCTAAGGCGCTGCGTTCAGGTCGAAGTCTCCACTGGAGGCGTGGGTTCGAATCCCACTTCTGACAATACATTTGGATTTCGTTGATTGTTATTATCTGTTCAAACTTTGTAATATGGAGAACATTTGGAAAAGGTAAAGAGGTTTCTTTGTGTGCACGTCCATTTCGGTGCATTAGTTTATGTAAGTAGTGTAATCCATGCAACTATGGTAAGGTTACAGCGCATGGTAGCTGGGGTTTATTTTCGGTCCTTGTTGTACGGACATTTGAACATACGAGAACAGTAACCATGATGGCGATTTGTGTTCATTGATTCGAAGCGCATTGTGGTAATACATCAGGATGGCCCAGCGGTCTAAGGCGCTGTGTTCAGGTCGCAGTCTCTTCTGGAGGCATCGGTTCGAATCTCATTTTTGACGTTACATTTGGATTTCGTTGATTGTGATTATCTGTTCAAACTTTGTAATATGGAGAACATTTGGAAAAGGTTGATGGAAATGGGTAATGAGAGGGGTGTCTTTCTGTCTCAATCTTTGCGTGCACGTCCGTGCATTAGTTTATGTAAGTAGTGTATTCCATGTAACTATGGTAACGTTACAGCGCATGGTAGCTGGGGTTTATTATCGGTCCTTGTTTTACAGACATTTGAACATACGAGAGCAGTAACCATGATGGCGTTTTGTGTTGATTGATTCAAAGGGGTCTGATGAAATTTGTCAGGATGGCCGAGCGGTCTAAGGCGCTGCGTTCAGGTCGAAGTCTCCTCTGGAGGCGTGGGTTCGAATCCCACTTCTGACATTACATTTGGATTTCGTTGATTGTGATTATCTGTTCAAAGTTTGTAATATGGAGAACATTTGGAAAAGTTAAGGAGGTTTGAATTCAAAGTGACTGGCTGGCTACTTTGGGGTAGTAGAAAGGGAAAATGAGAGGGGTGTCTTTCTGTCTCAATCTGTGTGTTTTGCACGTCCGTGTCGGGGCATTAGTTTATGTAAGTAGTGTAATCCATGTAACTATGGTAAGGTTACAGCGCATGGTAGCTGGGGTTTATTATCGGTCCTTGTTGTACGGACATTTGAACATACGAGAACAGTAACCATGATGGCGTTTTGTTTTCATTGATTCGAAGGGTCTGTTGAAATACGTCAGGATGGCCGAGCGGTCTAAGGCGCTGCGTTCAGGTCGCAGTCTCCTCTGGAGGCGTGGGTTCGAATCCCACATCTGACATTACATTTGGATTTCGTTGATTGTGATTATCTGTTCAAACTTTGTATTATGGAGAACATTTGGAAAAGGTAAGGAGGTTTCTTTGTGTGCACGTCCATTTCGGTGCATTAGTTTATGTAAGTAGTGTATTCCATGCAACTATGGTAAGGTTACAGCGCATGGTAGCTGGGGTTTATTCTCGGTCCTTGTTGTACGGACATTTGAACATACGAGAACAGTAACCATGATGGCGTTTTGTCTTCATTGATTCGAAGGGTCTGTTTAAATACCTCAGGATGGCCGAGCGGTCTAAGGCGCTGCGTTCAGGTTGCAGTTTCTGCTGGAGGCATCGGTTCGAATCTCATTTTTGACGTTACATTTGGATTTCGTTGATTGTGATTATCTGTTCAAACTTTGTAATATGGAGAACATTTGGAAAAGGTTGATGGAAATGGATAATTAGAGGGGTGTCTTTCTGTCTCAATCTTTGTGTGCACGTCCGTGCATTAGTTTATGTAAGTAGTGTATTCCATGTAACTATGGTAACGTTACAGCGCATGGTAGCTGGGGTTTATTATCGGTCCTTGTTTTACAGACATTTGAACATACGAGAGCAGTAACCATGATGGCGTTTTGTGTTGATTGATTCAAAGGGGTCTGATGAAATTTGTCAGGATGGCCGAGCGGTCTAAGGCGCTGCGTTCAGGTCGCAGTCTCCACTGGAGGCGTGGGTTTGAATCCCACTTCTGACACTACATTATGATCTTGTTTATTGTGATTATCTGTTCAAACTTTGTAATATGGAGAACATTTGGAAAGGTAAGGAGATTTAAACTCAAAGTGACTGGCTGGCTACGGTGGGGTAGTGGAAATGGGTAATGAGAGGGGTGTCATTCTGTCTCAATCTTTGTGTGCACGTCCGTGTCTGTGCATTAGTTTATGTAAGTAGTGTAATCCATGTAACTATGGTAACGTTACAGCTCATTAAATTAATTTCGCCAAGCGGTCTAAGGCGCTGCGTTCAGGTCGAAGTTTCCTCTGGAGGCGTGGGTTCGAATCCCACTTCTGACATTACATTTGGATTTCGTTGATTGTGATTATCTGTTCAAAGTTTGTAATATGGAGAACATTTGGAAAAGTTAAGGAGGTTTAAATTCAAAGTGACTGGCTGGCTACTTTGGGGTAGTAGAAAGGGGAAATGAGAGGGGTGTCTTTCTGTCTCAATCTGTGTGTTTGCACGTCCGTGTCGGTGCATTAGTTTATGTAAGTTGTGTAATCCATGCAACTAAGCTAACGTTGCAGCGCATGGTAGCTGGGGTTTATTATCGGTCCTTGTTGTACGGACATTTGAACATACGAGAACAGTAACCATGATGGCGATTTGTGTTCATTGATTCGAAGAGTATTGTTGAAATACGTCAGGAGGGCCGAGCGGTCTAAGGCGCTGCGTTCAGGTAGCAGTCTCCTCTGGAGGCGTGGGTTCGAATCCCACTTCTGACATTACATTTGGATTTCGTTGATTGTGATTATCTGTTCAAACTTTGTAATATGGAGAACATTTGGAAAAGGTAAGGAGGTTTAAACTCAAAGTGACTGGCTGGCTACTTTGCGGTAGTAGAAAGGGGTAATGAGAGGGGTGTCTTTCTGTCTCAATCTGTGTGTTTGCACGTCCGTGTCGGTGCATTAGTTTATGTAAGTAGTGTAATCCATGCAACTATGCTAACGTTACAGCGCATGGTAGCTGAGGTTTATTATCGGTCCTTGTTGTACGGACATTTGAACATACGAGAACAGTAACCATGATGGCGTTTTGTCTTCATTGATTCGAAGGGTCTGTTCAAATACGTCAGGATGGCCGAGCGGTCTAAGGCGCTGCTTTCAGGTCGCAGTCTCCTCTGGAGCTGGGGTTCGAATCCCACTTCTGAAATTATATTTGGATTTCGTTGATTGTTATTATCTGTTCAAACTTTGTAATATGCAGAACATATGGAAAAGGTAAGGAGGTTTCTTTGTGTGCACGTCCATTTCGGTGCATTAGTTTATGTAAGTAGTGTAATCCATGCAACTATGGTAAGGTTACAGCGCATAGTAGCTGGGGTTTATTATCGGTCCTTGTTGTACGGACATTTGAACATACGAGAACAGTAACCATGATGGCGTTTTGTGTTCATTGATTCGAAGGGTCTGTTGAAATACGTCAGGATGGCCGAGCGGTCTAAGGCGCTGCGTTCAGGTCGCAGTCTCCTCTGGAGGCGTGGGTTCGAATCCCACTTCTGACATTACATTTGGATTTCGTTGATTGTGATTATCGGTTCAAACTTTGTAATATGGAGAACATTTGGAAAAAGTAAGGAGGTCTAAACTCAAAGTGTCTGGCTGGCTACTTTGGGGTAGTAGAAAGGGGAAATGAGAGGGGTGTCTTTCTGTCTCAATCTGTGTGTTTGCACGTCCGTGTCGGTGCATTCGTTTATGTAAGTAGTGTAATCCATGCAACTATGCTAACGTTACAGCGCATGGTAGCTGGGGTTTATTATCGGTCCTTGTTGTACGGACATTTGAACATACGAGAACAGTAACCATGATGGCGTTTTGTGTTCATTGATTCGAAGGGTCTGTTTAAATATGTTAGGATGGTCGAGTGGTCTAAGGCGCTGCGTTCAAGTCGCAGTCTCGTCTGAAGGCGTGGGTTCGAATCCCACTTCTGATATTACATTTGGATTTCGTTGATTGTTATTATCTGTTCAAACTTTGTAATATGGAGAACATTTGGAAAAGGTAAGGAGGTTTCTTTGTGTGCATGTCCATGTCGGTGCATTATCGGTCCTTGTTGTACGGACATTTGAACACACGAGAACAGTAACCATGATGGCGTTTTGTGTTCATTGATTCGAAGGGTGTTTTGTAATACGTCAGGATGGCCGAGCGGTCTAAGGCGCTGCGTTCAGGTCGCAGTCTCCTCTGGAGGCGTCGGTTCGACTCCCACTTCTGACATTACATTTGGATTTCGTTGATTGTGATTATCTGTTCAAACTTTGTAATATGGAGAACATTTGGAAAAGGTAAGGAGATTTCAACTCAAAGTGACTGGCTGGCTACTTTGGGGTAGTAGAAAGGGGAAATGAGAGGGGTGTCTTTCTGTCTCAATCTGTGTGTTTGCACGTCCGTGTCGGTGCATTAGTTTATGTAACTTCTTTCGTGTAACATCAGAGGTCCAACTCAGTGTCTTGTAGCCATGTCTCTGGTCCCACGTCAAAGAGGCCGGCTTCCGAGGGTGGTCTGTGTAGGGGGCAGGTGGTCATAATATGCTGGACAGTCTGTTCAGGGGCACCACACTCGCATGCAGCGCTGTCTGCCAGGCCCCACTTCTTCATTGATGATTTGAACCGACCGACCCCAGTACGTAGACGGTTCAGCAGAGTCCATTGCCGGCGTGGAAGATCGTCTCCTGTGGCTCCATCTCCTGGATCCAAGATGTAGTGGTGGATTTGGGTTGGCCCAGCCCTCTCCCACTCGTGTTTCCAAGCTGCCGCCAGCCATCCATCTTTGGACAGGTCCTCAGTGGTGGAACGGAGCAACTCTTGTGCCGCCTTGTTGTAAGGGTGGCGGGACTTGAGTCTGCCCAGAGGAGCTGCTGTCTCTGTGGTGTTATGGAGGATGTGCCAATCATGCTTCCGTGCTTTCCTTGCCAGGGCGAGAGTGGCAGCCTCTCGTCGTAGGCCAGCCGGTGCGATTCCTGCAAGGACTGGCAGCAGGACGATTGGGGTAGGCTTCAGGCATCCAGTGATGATCCGGAGGGCGTTGCTGATAGCCACATCCACCTTTTTTGTGTGTGGACTTCTGCTCCATACTGGGGCACAGTACTCCGCTGCTGAAAAGACCAGGGCTTGGGTGGATACCCGTAGTGTCTTGGCAGTGGCTCCCCAGGTTGTGCCAGCGAGGCGACGGATCAGTGCGACCCTTGATATTGTCTTTGCCCGGACATCTTCAATGTTGTTTGAAGGTCAGTGTCCGGTCCAGACGAACACCAAGGTATTTAGGGGCTTGCTGGGACTCCAGACGCTTGTGGTCAGTGTATACCTCCAGTTCCCTCTTGGCGTCTCTGTTGCAGAGATGGTATGCTGCTGTAACAGTCTTGCCGGTGCTGAGTTGCAGGCGCCACTTTCGTAGGTAGGCTACTAGGACGTCCATGTCTTGGTTGAGACCGTCTTCCAGTGCCTTCCATGTGGGTCTTCTCAGCATGATTGAGAGATCGTCTGCGTAGCCGTACTTTCTGGATGCTGTGCCTGGTAGATCATAGATGTAAATATTAAACAGCATCGGAGAAAGGACCGAGCCCTGTGGGACACCGTTCCGTAGTCTTCTTAGCCTACTGCGCTGGCCATCGCTGGTCTGTAGGACAAAACTGCGGTTAGACAACGTCTCCATGATGAATCTCACCATATGTCGATCGGTTATTGTCCTCAGCAGCTTCAGGTGAAGTCCGCGGTGCCAGACGGTATCGTACGCGGCGGTCAGGTCCAGGTACACTACCCCAGCTTTCTCATTATCCTGGAAGCTGTCCTCGATGTCTTGAGACAGAAGTGTAACCTGGTCCACTGTGGACCTACCACGACGGAAACCGGCCTGTTCCTGTGGAAGCTGTGGGTCAATCACTGGCTCAATGCGGCAGTGGATCATTCTTTCCAGGATTTTAAATGGAACACAGAGCAGCGATATGGGTCGGTATGCCTTGGGGTCTTCCGCAGGTTTGTTTGGCTTTGGCAGGGCGATTACAGAAGCACGGCGCCAGATCTTGGGCAGCTCGCATCTCTGGTAGCAGGATGAGAAGAATGCACAGAGCCAGCTGGATGTTATTGTGCTCTGGTGCATAACAAACTCTGAGTGGATGTTGTCACGTCCTGGAGCTTTGCCTGGCTTGAGCTTGCTCATGGCCTTACTGAGTTCGTCTGCTGTGAATTCTCCTGAGAGGTTGGAATCCGCACTGGCCACCCTGGAGAGGGAAGTCACCTCCTGCGTTATCAGACGGGCAACATCTTTGTCTGCGTCTGGGAAGCGACCGTTTTTCAGAAGCTCGGACGCGATGGCATCTGCTGTGACTGGGCAGCTTGGGGGCTTTGTGCATCTGCCTGTTAGCCGGTTGATGGTTTGCCACGCCTTCCGACTAGAGTGGGTAAAGTCAATTGACTCAACAACTTCAGTCCATCTGTCTCTGCGTGTGGTGTCCAGTCTCTGAAGCAGTGCTTCTGCAGTCGCATCCACATCTTCCCTGGAGCTAGCCCTCTGGTCGGCGCTTAGGAGGCGGCTGCACTCCTCGTCCCAGCCAGGGATGTAGTTCCTGTTGTAGCCGCGTGGGATGTTTTTTTTTTGCCGCTCCTAGGAGGACCTTACAGTAGGCTTCATAGGCGGCGTCCACGTTGGCTGCATCAGGTTCTGGCAGACTAGCAATCCTTCTTTCTGTCTCCTGAGTGAATGACTCCCAGTTGGCCTTTCGAAAGTTCCATCTCTTGACAGGTTTCCCTGGTACCGGTTGCACCAGTGATGGGACTTTAATGATTGACGGTCGGTGGAGTGAGCGGGGAAACCTGTCTAGGACGCGTCTCTCCGGTTTCGGGTCATTGCACCGGCACACAGCGAAGGCCAGGTCCGGGTTGGTAGAGGTGTTCCAGCGTGCAGAGAAGAAGCTTGGCGGCTCCATGGGGTCGTACAGTAGCAGGGCATCGGTGTTGGAGGCCCATTCACTCAGCGCCACTCCGTTTGATGTTGTGTAGTTGTAACCCCAATCTGTGTGTTGACAGTTGAAGTCAACTGCGTAGATGGCGGGGGCAGTTATGGACGGGAGTGACATAGCAGACAGCTCTGATGGTGGGGGCTTATATACGTTGATGACTGAAGTTTCCTGGATTTTAGTAACCAGCCACTCGATGTTGGAGTCTGGTGGGGATTGGCTAGTGGCTGACCAGGTTAGTTCAGTCCTCACGAAGGTTGCCACTCCGTGCTGCTTGCTGTGAATGGACCCAGCGAGATGGAAACCTGGCATCTTGAGGATGTTATTGTTAGTGCAGTGTGTCTCCTGCAGGAGTACAACCGCTGCCCCATTGGCATCAGCCAGGTGACGTACGATTTTGAGTTTGGCGGTGGTGAGGCCCTCGACGTTGAGTTGGAGCACTGGAAGACCACGGTTTTCGACGGTCGGGATAACCGTGCGTCCTGAGTGGGGCGCTTCTCCGTTCCTTGGCCTGCCAGCTCTTTGTTTGGTTGGCGACATTCGTTTCACAAGTTGGTCTTGCACCATTTCTTGTTACTCACAGGGGAGGCCGCGTGAAGGCTGTCGTCTTCTCTTTGACGTGGGACCAGAGACAAGGGCATGGCTACAAGACACTGAGTTGGACCTCTGACGTTACACGAAAGAAGAAGAAGAAGTTTATGTAAGTAGTGTAATCCATGCAACTAAGCTAACGTTACAGCGCATGGTAGCTGGGGTTTATTATCGGTCCTTGTTGTACGGACATTTGAACATACGAGAACAGTAACCATGATGGCGTTTTGTTTTCATTGATTCGAAGGGTCTGTTGAAATACGTCAGGATGGCCGAGCCGTCTAAGGCGCTGCGTTCAGGTCGCAGTCTCCTCTGGAGGCGTGGGTTCGAATCCCACTTCTGAAATTACATTTGGATTTCGTTGATTGTGATTATCTGTTCAAACTTTGTAATATGGAGAACATTTGGATAAGGTAAGGAGGTTTAAACTCAAAGTGACTGGCTGGCTACTTTGGGGTAGTAGAAAGGGGAAATGAGAGGGGTGTCTTTCTGTCTCAATCTGTGTGTTTGCACGTCCGTGTCGGTGCATTAATTTATGTAAGTAGTGTAATCCATGCAACTATGCTAACGTTACAGCGCATGGTAGCTGGGATTTATTATCGGTCCTTGTTGTACGGATATTTGAACATATGAGAACAGTAACCATGATGGCGTTTTGTGTTCATTGATTCGAAGGGTTTGTTTAAATACGTTAGGATGGCCGAGCGGTCTAAGGCGCTGCGTTCAGGTCGCAGTCTCCTCTGGAGGCGTGGGTTCGAATCCCACTTCTGACATTACTTTTGGATTTCGTTGATTGTTATTATCTGTTCAAACTTTGTAATATGGAGAACATTTGGAAAAGGTAAGGAGGTTTAAACTCAAAGTGACTGGCTGGCTACTTTGGGGTAGTAGAAAGGGGAAATGAGAGGAGTGTCTTTCTGTCTCAATCTGTGTGTTTGCACGTCCGTGTCGGTGCATTAGTTTATGTAAGTAGTGTAATCCATGCAACTATGGTAAGGTTACAGCTCATGGTAGCTGGGGTTTATCATCGGTCCTTGTTGTACGGACATTTGAACATACGAGAACAGTAACCAGGATGGCGTTTTGTGTTCATTGATTCGAAGGGTCTGTTGAAATACGTCAGGATGGCCGAGCGGTTTAAGGCGCTGCGTTCAGGTCGCAGTCTCCTCTGGAGGCGTGGGTTCGAATCCCACTTCTCACATAAAAGTTGGATTTCGTTGTTTGTGATTATCTGTTCAAACTTTGTAATATGGAGAACATTTGGAAAAGGTAAGGAGGTTTAAACTCAAAGTGACTGGCTGGCTACTTTGGGGTAGTAGAAAGGGGAAATGAGAGGAGTGTCTTTCTGTCTCAATATGTGTGTTTGCACGTCCGTGTCGGTGCATTAGTTTATGTAAGTAGTGTAATCCATGCAACTATGGTAAGGTTACAGCTCATGGTAGCTGGGGTTTATTATCGGTCCTTGTTGTACGGACATTTGAAAATACGAGAACAGTAACCATGATGGCGTTTTGTGTTCATTGATTCGAAGGGTCTGTTGAAATACGTCAGGATGGCCGAGCGGTTTAAGGCGCTGCGTTCAGGTCGCAGTCTCCTATGGAGGCGTGGGTTCGAATCCCACTTCTCACATTACATTTGGATTTCGTTGATTGTGATTATCTGTTCAAACTTTGTAATATGGAGAACATTTGGAAAAGGTTAGGAGGTTTAAACTCAAAGCGACTGGCTGGCTACTTTGGGGTAGTAGAAAGGGGAAATGAGAGGGGTGTCTTTCTGTCTCAATCTGTGTGTTTGCACGTCCGTGTCGGTAAATTAGTTTATGTAAGTAGTGTAATCCATGCAACTATGCTAACGTTACAGCGCATGGTAGCTGGGGTTTATTATCGGTCCTTGTTGTACGGACATTTGAACATACGAGAACAGTAACCATGATGGCGTCTTGTGTTCATTGATTCGAAGGGTCTGTTTAAATACGTCAGGATGGCCGAGCGGTCTAAGGCGCTGCGTTCAGGTCGCAGTCTCCTCTGAAGGCGTCGGTTCGAATCCCACTTCTGATATTACATTTGGATTTCGTTGATTGTTATTATCTGTTCAAACTTTGTAATATGGAGAACATTTGGAAAAGGTAAGGAGGTTTCTTTGTGTGTATGTCCATGTCGGTGCATTAGTTTATGTAAGTAGTGTAATCCATGCAACTATGGTAAGGTTACAGCGCATGGTAGCAGGGGTTTATTATCGGTCCTTGTTGTACGGACATTTGAACATACGAGAACAGTATCCATGATGGCGTTTTGTTTTCATTGATTCGAAGGGTCTGTTGAAATACGTCAGGATGGCCGAGCGGTCTAAGGCGCTGCGTTCAGGTCGCAGTCTCCTCTGGAGGCGTGGGTTCGAATCCCACTTCTGACATTACATTTGGATTTCGTTGATTGTGATCATCTGTTCAAACTTTGTAATATGGAGAACATTTGGAAAAGGTAAGGAGGTTTAAACTCAAAGTGACTGGCTGGCTACTTTGGGGTAGTAGAAAGGGGAAATAAGAGGGCTGTCTTTCTGTCTCAATCTGTGTGTTTGCACGTCCGTGTCGGTGCATTAGTTTATCTAAGTAGTGTAATCCATGCAACTATGCTAACGTTACAGCGCATGGTAGCTGGGGTTTATTATCGGTCCTTGTTGTACGGACATTTGAACATACGAGAACAGTAACCATGATGGCGTCTTGTGTTCATTGATTCGAAGGGTCTGTTTAAATACGTCAGGATGGCCGAGCGGTCTAAGGCGCTGCGTTCAGGTCGCAGTCTCCTCTGAAGGCGTCGGTTCGAATCCCACTTCTGATATTACATTTGGATTTCGTTGATTGTTATTATCTGTTCAAACTTTGTAATATGGAGAACATTTGGAAAAGGTAAGGAGGTTTCTTTGTGTGTATGTCCATGTCGGTGCATTAGTTTATGTAAGTAGTGTAATCCATGCAACTATGGTAAGGTTACAGCGCATGGTAGCAGGGGTTTATTATCGGTCCTTGTTGTACGGACATTTGAACATACGAGAACAGTATCCATGATGGCGTTTTGTTTTCATTGATTCGAAGGGTCTGTTGAAATACGTCAGGATGGCCGAGCGGTCTAAGGCGCTGCGTTCAGGTCGCAGTCTCCTCTGGAGGCGTGGGTTCGAATCCCACTTCTGACATTACATTTGGATTTCGTTGATTGTGATCATCTGTTCAAACTTTGTAATATGGAGAACATTTGGAAAAGGTAAGGAGGTTTAAACTCAAAGTGACTGGCTGGCTACTTTGGGGTAGTAGAAAGGGGAAATAAGAGGGCTGTCTTTCTGTCTCAATCTGTGTGTTTGCACGTCCGTGTCGGTGCATTAGTTTATCTAAGTAGTGTAATCCATGCAACTATGCTAACGTTACAGCGCATGGTAGCTGGGGTTTATTATCGGTCCTTGTTGTACGGACATTTGAACATAAGAAAACAGTAACCATGATGGCGATTTGTGTTCATTGATTCGAAGGTTATTGTTGTAATATGTCAGGATGGCCGAGCGGTCTAAGGCGCTGCGTTCAGGTCGCAGTCTCCTCTGGAGGCGTGGGTTCGAATCCCACTTCTGGCATTACATTTGGATTTCGTTGATTGTGATCATCTGTTCAAACTTTGTAATATGGAGAACATTTGGAAAAGGTAAGGAGGTTTAAACTCAAAGTGACTGGCTTGCTACTTTGGGGTAGTAGAAAGGGGAAATGAGAGGGGTGTCTTTCTGTCTCAATCTGTGTGTTTGCACGTCCGTGTCGGTGCATTAGTTTATGTAAGTAGTGTAATCCATGCAACTATGCTAACGTTACAGTGCATGGTAGCTGGGGTTTATTATCGGTCCTTGTTGTACGGACATTTGAACATACGAGAACAGTAACCATGATGGCGTTTTGTGTTCATTGATTCGAAGGGTCTGTTTAAATACGTCAGGATGGCCGAGTGGTCTAAGGCGCTGCGTTCAGGTCGCAGTCTCCTCTGAAGGCGTGGGTTCGAATCTCACGTCTGATATTACATTTGGATTTCGTTGATTGTTATTATCTGTTCAAACTTTGTAATATGGAGAACATTTGGAAAAGGTAAGGAGGTTTCTTTGTGTGCACGTCCATGTCGGTGCATTAGTTTATGTAAGTAGTGCAATCCATGTAACTATGGTAACGTTACAGCGCATGGTAGCTGGGGTTTATTATCGGTCCTTGTTTTACAGACATTTGAACATACGAGAGCAGTAACCATGATGGCGTTTTGTGTTGATTGATTCAAAGGGGTCTGATGAAATTTGTCAGGATGGCCGAGCGGTCTAAGGCGCTGCGTTCAGGTCGCAGTCTCCACTGGAGGCGTGGGTTTGAACCCCACTTCTGACACTACATTATGATCTTGTTGATTGTGATTATCTGTTCAAACTTTGTAATATGGAGAACATTTGGTAAGGTAAGGAGATTTAAACTCAAAGTGACTGGCTGGCTACGGTGGGGTAGTGGAAATGGGTAATGAGAGGGGTGTCTTTCTGTCTCAATCTTTGTGTGCACGTCCGTCTCTGTGCATTAGTTTATGTAAGTAGTGTAATCCATGTAACTATGGTAACGTTACAGCTCATTAAATTAAATTCGCCGAGCGGTCTAAGGCGCTGCGTTTAGGTCGCAGTCTCCTCTGGAGGCGTGGGTTCGAATCCCACTTCTGACATTATATTTGGATTTCGTTGATTGTGATTATCTGTTCAAACTTTGTAATATGGAGAACATTTGGAAAAGGTAAGGAGGTTTAAACTCAAAGTGACTGGGTGGCTACTTTGGGGTGGTAGAAAGGGGAAATGAGAGGGGTGTCTTTCTGTCTCAATCTGTGTGTTTGCACGTCCGTGTCGGGGCATTAGTTTATATAAGTAGTGTAATCCATGTAACTATGGTAAGGTTACAGCGCATGGTAGCTGGGGTTTATTATCGGTCCTTGTTGTACGGACATTTGAACATACGAGAACAGTAACCATGATGGCGTTTTGTTTTCATTGATTCGAAGGGTCTGTTGAAATACGTCAGGATGGCCGAGCGGTCTAAGGCGCTGCGTTCAGGTCGCAGTCTCCTCTGGAGGCATGGGTTCGAATCCCACTTCTGACATTACATTTGGATTTCGTTGATTGTGATTATCTGTTCAAACTTTGTAATATGGAGAACATTTGGAAAAGGTAAGGAGGTTTAAACTCAAAGTGACTGGGTGGCTACTTTGGGGTGGTAGAAAGGGGAAATGAGAGGGGTGTCTTTCTGTCTCAATCTGTGTGTTTGCACGTCCGTGTCGGGGCATTAGTTTATGTAAGTAGTGTAATCAATGTAACTATGGTAAGGTTGCAGCGCATGGTAGCTGGGGTTTATTATCGGTCCTTGTTGTACGGACATTTGAACATACGAGAACAGTAACCATGATGGCGTTTTGTGTTCATTGATTCGAAGGGTCTGTTGAAATACGTCAGGATGGCAGAGCGGTCTAAGGCGCTGCGTTCAGGTCGCAGTCTCCTCTGGAGGCGTGGGTTCGAATCCAACTTCTGACATTACATTTGGATTTCGTTGATTGTGATTATCTGTTCAAAATTTGTAATATGGAGAACATTTGGAAAAGGTAAGGAGGTTTAAACTCAAAGTGACTGTCTGGCTACTTTGGGGTAGTAGAAAGGGGTAATGAGAGGGGTGTCTTTCTGTCTCAATCTGTGTGTTTGCACGTCCGTGTCGGTGCATTAGTTTATGTAAGTAGTGTAATCCATGCAACTATGCTAACGTTACAGCGCATGGTAGCTGGGGTTTATTATCGGTCCTTGTTGTACGGACATTTGAACATACGAGAACACTAACCATGATGGCGTTTTGTGTTCATTGATTCGAAGGGTCTGTTGAAATACGTCAGGATGGCCGAGCGGTCTAAGGCGCTGCGTTCAGGTCGTAGTCTCCTCTGGAGGCGTGGGTTCGAATCCCACTTCTGACATTACATTTGGATTTCGTTGATTGTGATTATCGGTTCAAACTTTGTAATATGGAGAACATTTGGAAAAAGTAAGGAGGTTTAAACTCAAAGTGACTGGCTGGCTACTTTGGGGTAGTAGAAAGGGGAAATGAGAGGGGTGTCTTTCTGTCTCAATCTGTGTGTTTGCACGTCCGTGTCGGTGCATTAGTTTATGTAAGTAGTGTAATCCATGCAACTATGCTAACGTTACAGCGCATGGTAGCTGGGGTTTATTATCGGTCCTTGTTGTACGGACATTTGAACATACGAGAACAGTAAGGTTCTCGTAGGTCGCAGTCTCCTCTGGAGGCGTGGGTTCGAATCCCACTTCTGATATTACATTTGGATTTCGTTGATTGTTATTATCTGTTCAAACTTTGTAATATGGAGAACATTTGGAAAAGGTAAGAAGGTTTCTTTGTGTGCACGTCCATTTCGGTGCATTAGCTTATGTAAGTAGAGTAATCCATGCAACTATGGTAAGGTTACAGCGCATAGTAGCTGGGGTTTATTATCGGTCCTTGTTGTACGGACATTTGAACATACGAGAACAGTAACCATGATGGCGTTTTGTGTTCATTGATTCGAAGGGTCTGTTAAAATACGTCAGGATGGCCGAGCGGTCTAAGGCGCTGCGTTCAGGTCGCAGTCTCCTCTGGAGGCGTGGGTTTGAATCCCACTTCTGACATTACATTTGGATTTCGTTGATTGTGATTATCGGTTCAAACTTTGTAATATGGAGAACATTTGGAAAAAGTAAGGAGGTTTAAACTCAAAGTGACTGGCTGGCTACTTTGGGGTAGTAGAAAGGGGAAATGAGAGGGGTGTCTTTCTGTCTCAATCTGTGTGTTTGCACGTCCGTGTCGGTGCATTAGTTTATGTAAGTAGTGTAATCCATGCAACTATGCTAACGTTACAGCGCATGGTAGCTGGGTTTTATTATCGGTCCTTGTTGTACGGACATTTGAACATACGAGAACAGTAACCATGATGGCGTTTTGTGTTCATTGATTCGAAGGGTCTGTTTAAATATGTTAGGATGGTCGAGTGGTCTAAGGCGCTGCGTTCAGGTCGCAGTCTCGTCTGAAGGCGTGGGTTCGAATCCCACTTCTGATATTACATTTGGATTTCGTTGATTGTTATTATCTGTTCAAACTTTGTAATATGGAGAACATTTGGAAAAGGGAAGGAGGTTTCTTTGTGTGCATGTCCATGTCGGTGCGTTAGTTTATGTAAGTAGTTTAATCCATGCAACTATGGTAAGGTTACAGCGCATGGTAGCTGGGGTTTATTATCGGTCCTTGTTGTACGGACATTTGAACATACGAGAACAGTAACCATGATGGCGTTTTGTTTTCATTGATTCGAAGGGTCTGTTGCAATACGTCAGGATGGCCGAGCGGTCTAAGGCGCTGCGTTCAGGTCGCAGTCTCCTCTGGAGGCGTGGGTTTGAATCCCACTTTTGACGTTACATTTGGATTTCGTTGATTGTGATCATCTGTTCAAACTTTGTAATATGGAGAACATTTGGAAAAGGTAAGGAGGTTTAAACTCAAAGTGACTGGGTGGCTACTTTGGGGTGGTAGAAAGGGGAAATGAGAGGGATGTCTTTCTGGCTCAATCTGTGTGTTTGCACGTCCGTGTCGGGGCATTAGTTTATGTAAGTAGTGTAATCCATGTAACTATGGTAAGGTTACAGCGCATGGTAGCTGGGGTTTATTATCGGTCCTTGTTGTACGGACATTTGAACATACGAGAACAGTAACCATGATGGCGTTTTGTGTTCATTGATTCGAAGGGTCTGTTTCAATATGTCAGGATGGCCGAGTGGTCTAAGGCGCTGCGTTCAGGTCGCAGTCTCCTCTGGAGGCGTGGGTTCGAATCCCACTTCTGACATTACATTTGGATTTCGTTGATTGTGATTATCGGTTCAAACTTTGTAATATGGAGAACATTTGGAAAAAGTAAGGAGGTTTAAACTCAAAGTGACTGGCTGGCTACTTTGGGGTAGTAGAAAGGGGAAATGAGAGGGGTGTCTTTCTGTCTCAATCTGTGTGTTTGCACGTCCGTGTCGGTGCATTAGTTTATGTAAGTAGTGTAATCCATGCAACTATGCTAACGTTACAGCGCATGGTAGCTGGGGTTTATTATCGGTCCTTGTTGTACGGACATTTGAACATACGAGAACAGTAACCATGATGGCGTTTTGTGTTCATTGATTCGAAGGGTCTGTTGAAATACGTCAGGATGGCCGAGCGGTCTAAGGCGCTGCGTTCAGGTCGCAGTCTCCTCTGGAGGCGTGGGTTCGAATCCAACTTCTGACATTACATTTGGATTTCGTTGATTGTGATTATCTGTTCAAAATTTGTAATATGGAGAACATTTGGAAAAGGTAAGGAGGTTTAAACTCAAAGTGACTGGCTGGCTACTTTGGGGTAGTAGAAAGGGGTAATGAGAGGGGTGTCTTTCTGTCTCAATCTGTGTGTTTGCACGTCCGTGTCGGTGCATTAGTTTATGTAAGTAGTGTAATCCATTCAACTATGCTAACGTTACAGCGCATGGTAGCTGGGGTTTATTATCGGTCCTTGTTGTACGGACATTTGAACATACGAGAACGGTAAGGTTCTCGTAGGTCGCAGTCTCCTCTGGAGGCGTGGGTTCGAATCCCACTTCTGATATTACATTTGGATTTCGTTGATTGTTATTATCTGTTCAAACTTTGTAATATGGAGAACATTTGGAAAAGGTAAGGAGGTTTCTTTGTGTGCACGTCCATTTCGGTGCATTAGTTTATGTAAGTAGAGTAATCCACGCAACTATGGTAAGGTTACAGCGCATAGTAGCTGGGGTTTATTATCGGTCCTTGTTGTACGGACATTTGAACATACGAGAACAGTAACCATGATGGCGTTTTGTGTTCATTGATTCGAAGGGTCTGTTAAAATACGTCAGGATGGCCGAGCGGTCTAAGGCGCTGCGTTCAGGTCGCAGTCTCCTCTGGAGGCGTGGGTTCGAATCCCACTTCTGACATTACATTTGGATTTCGTTGATTGTGATTATCGGTTCAAACTTTGTAACATGGAGAACATTTGGAAAAAGTAAGGAGGTTTAAACTCAAAGTGACTGGCTGGCTACTTTGGGGTAGTAGAAAGGGGAAATGAGAGGGGTGTCTTTCTGTCTCAATCTGTGTGTTTGCACGTCCGTGTCGGTGCATTAGTTTATGTAAGTAGTGTTATCCATGCAACTATGCTAACGTTACAGCGCATGGTAGCTGGGGTTTATTATCGGTCCTTGTTGTACGGACATTTGAACATACGAGAACACTAACCATGATGGCGTTTTGTGTTCATTGATTCGAAGGGTCTGTTGAAATACGTCAGGATGGCCGAGCGGTCTAAGGCGCTGCGTTCAGGTCGCAGTCTCCTCTGGAGGCGTGGGTTCGAATCCCACTTCTGACATTACATTTGGATTTCGTTGATTGTGATTATCTGTTCAAAATTTGTAATATGGAGAACATTTGGAAAAGGTAAGGAGGTTTAAACTCAAAGTGACTGGCTGGCTACTTTGGGGTAGTAGAAAGGGGTAATGAGAGGGGTGTCTTTCTGTCTCAATCTGTGTGTTTGCATGTCCGTGTCGGTGCATTAGTTTATGTAAGTAGTGTAATCCATGCAACTATGCCAACGTTACAGCGCATGGTAGCTGGGGTTTATTATCGGTCCTTGTTGTACGGACATTTGAACATACGAGAACAGTAAGGTTCTCGTAGGTCGCAGTCTCCTCTGGAGGAGTGGGTTCGAATCCCACTTCTGATATTACATTTGGATTTCGTTGATTGTTATTATCTGTTCAAACTTTGTAATATGGAGAACATTTGGAAAAGGTAAGGAGGTTTCTTTGTGTGCACGTCCATTTCGGTGCATTAGTTTATGTAAGTAGAGTAATCCATGCAACTATGGTAAGGTTACAGCGCATAGTAGCTGGGGTTTATTATCGGTCCTTGTTGTACGGACATTTGAACATACGAGAACAGTAACCATGATGGCGTTTTGTGTTCATTGATTCGAAGGGTCTGTTGAAATACGTCAGGATGGCCGAGCGGTCTAAGGCGCTGCGTTCAGGTCGCAGTCTCCTCTGGAGGCGTGGGTTCGAATCCCACTTCTGACATTACATTTGGATTTCGTTGATTGTGATTATCGGTTCAAACTTTGTAATATGGAGAACATTTGGAAAAAGTAAGGAGGTTTAAACTCAAAGTGACTGGCTGGCTACTTTGGGGTAGTAGAAAGGGGAAATGAGAGGGGTGTCTTTCTGTCTCAATCTGTGTGTTTGCACGTCCGTGTCGGTGCATTAGTTTATGTAAGTAGTGTAATCCATGCAACTATGCTAACGTTACAGCGCATGGTAGCTGGGGTTTATTATCGGTCCTTGTTGTACGGACATTTGAACATACGAGAACAGTAACCATGATGGCGTTTTGTGTTCATTGATTCGAAGGGTCTGTTTAAATATGTCAGGATGGCCGAGTGGTCTAAGGCGCTGCGTTCAGGTCGCAGTCTCGTCTGAAGGCGTGGGTTCGAATCCCACTTCTGATATTACATTTGGATTTCGTTGATTGTTATTATCTGTTCAAACTTTGTAATATGGAGAACATTTGGAAAAGGTAAGGAGGTTTCTTTGCGTGCATGTCCATGTCGGTGCATTAGTTTATGTAAGTAGTTTAATCCTTGCAACTATGGTAAGGTTACAGCGCATGGTAGCTGGGGTTTATTATCGGTCCTTGTTGTACGGACATTTGAACATACGAGAACAGTAACCATGATGGCGTTTTGTTTTAATTGATTCGAAGGGTCTGTTGAAATACGTCAGGATGGCCGAGCGGTCTAAGGCGCTGCGTTCAGGTCGCAGTCTCCTCTGTAGGCGTGGGTTTGATTCCCACTTCTGACATTACATTTGGATTTCGTTGATTGTGATCATCTGTTCAAACTTTGTAATATGGAGAACATTTGGAAAAGGTTAGGAGGTTTAAACTCAAAGTGACTGGCTGGCTACTTTGGGGTAGTAGAAAGGGGTAATGAGAGGGGTGTCTTTCTGTCTCAATCTGTGTGTTTGCACGTCCGTGTCGGTGCATTAGTTTATGTAAGTAGTGTAATCCATGCAACTATGCTAACGTTACAGCGCATGGTAGCTGGGGTTTATTATCGGTCCTTGTTGTACGGACATTTGAACACACGAGAACAGTAACCATGATGGCGTTTTGTGTTCATTGATTCGAAGGGTCTGTTTAAATATGTCAGGATGGCCGAGCGGTCTAAGGCGCTGCGTTCAGGTCGCAGTCTCCTCTGGAGGCGTGGGTTCGAATCCCACTTCTGACATTACATTTGGATTTCGTTGATTGTGATTATCGGTTCAAACTTTGTAATATGGAGAACATTTGGAAAAAGTAAGGAGGTTTAAACTCAAAGTGACTGGCTGGCTACTTTGGGGTAGTGGGAAATGAGAGGGGTGTCTTTCTGTCTCAATCTGTGTGTTTGCACGTCCGTGTCGGTGCATTAGTTTATGTAAGTAGTGTAATCCATGCAACTATGCTAACGTTACAGCGCATGGTAGCTGGGGTTTATTATCGGTCCTTGTTGTACGGACATTTGAACATACGAGAACAGTAAGGTTCTCGTAGGTCGCAGTCTCCTCTGGAGGCGTGGGTTCGAATCCCACTTCTGATATTACATTTGGATTTCGTTGATTGTTATTATCTGTTCAAACTTTGTAATATGGAGAACATTTGGAAAAGGTAAGGAGGTTTCTTTGTGTGCACGTCCATTTCGGTGCATTAGTTTATGTAAGTAGAGTAATCCATGCAACTATGGTAAGGTTACAGCGCATAGTAGCTGGGGTTTATTATCGGTCCTTGTTGTACGGACATTTGAACATACGAGAACAGTAACCATGATGGCGTTTTGTGTTCATTGATTCGAAGGGTCTGTTGAAATACGTCAGGATGGCCGAGCGGTCTAAGGCGCTGCGTTCAGGTCGCAGTCTCCTCTGGAGGCGTGGGTTCGAATCCCACTTCTGACATTACATTTGGATTTCGTTGATTGTGATTATCGGTTCAAACTTTGTAATATGGAGAACATTTGGAAAAAGTAAGGAGGTTTAAACTCAAAGTGACTGGCTGGCTGCTTTGGGGTAGTAGAAAGGGGAAATGAGAGGGGTGTCTTTCTGTCTCAATCTGTGTGTTTGCACGTCCGTGTCGGTGCATTAGTTTATGTAAGTAGTGTAATCCATGCAACTATGCTAACGTTACAGCGCATGGTAGCTGGGGTTTATTATCGGTCCTTGTTGTACGGACATTTGAACATACGAGAACAGTAACCATGATGGCGTTTTGTGTTCATTGATTCGAAGGGTCTGTTGAAATACGTCAGGATGGCCGAGCGGTCTAAGGCGCTGCGTTCAGGTCGCAGTCTCCTCTGGAGGCGTGGGTTCGAATCCAACTTCTGACATTACATTTGGATTTCGTTGATTGTGATTATCTGTTCAAAATTTGTAATATGGAGAACATTTGGAAAAGGTAAGGAGGTTTCTTTGCGTGCATGTCCATGTCGGTGCATTAGTTTATGTAAGTAGTTTAATCCTTGCAACTATGGTAAGGTTACAGCGCATGGTAGCTGGGGTTTATTATCGGTCCTTGTTGTACGGACATTTGAACATACGAGAACAGTAACCATGATGGCGTTTTGTTTTAATTGATTCGAAGGGTCTGTTGAAATACGTCAGGATGGCCGAGCGGTCTAAGGCGCTGCGTTCAGGTCGCAGTCTCCTCTGTAGGCGTGGGTTTGATTCCCACTTCTGACAGTACATTTGGATTTCGTTGATTGTGATCATCTGTTCAAACTTTGTAATATGGAGAACATTTGGAAAAGGTTAGGAGGTTTAAACTCAAAGTGACTGGCTGGCTACTTTGGGGTAGTAGAAAGGGGTAATGAGAGGGGTGTCTTTCTGTCTCAATCTGTGTGTTTGCACGTCCGTGTCGGTGCATTAGTTTATGTAAGTAGTGTAATCCATGCAACTATGCTAACGTTACAGCGCATGGTAGCTGGGGTTTATTATCGGTCCTTGTTGTACGGACATTTGAACACACGAGAACAGTAACCATGATGGCGTTTTGTGTTCATTGATTCGAAGGGTCTGTTTAAATATGTCAGGATGGCCGAGCGGTCTAAGGCGCTGCGTTCAGGTCGCAGTCTCCTCTGGAGGCGTGGGTTCGAATCCCATTTCTGACATTACATTTGGATTTCGTTGATTGTGATTATCGGTTCAAACTTTGTAATATGGAGAACATTTGGAAAAAGTAAGGAGGTTTAAACTCAAAGTGACTGGCTGGCTACTTTGGGGTAGTGGGAAATGAGAGGGGTGTCTTTCTGTCTCAATCTGTGTGTTTGCACGTCCGTGTCGGTGCATTAGTTTATGTAAGTAGTGTAATCCATGCAACTATGCTAACGTTACAGCGCATGGTAGCTGGGGTTTATTATCGGTCCTTGTTGTACGGACATTTGAACATACGAGAACAGTAAGGTTCTCGTAGGTCGCAGTCTCCTCTGGAGGCGTGGGTTCGAATCCCACTTCTGATATTACATTTGGATTTCGTTGATTGTTATTATCTGTTCAAACTTTGTAATATGGAGAACATTTGGAAAAGGTAAGGAGGTTTCTTTGTGTGCACGTCCATTTCGGTGCATTAGTTTATGTAAGTAGAGTAATCCATGCAACTATGGTAAGGTTACAGCGCATAGTAGCTGGGGTTTATTATCGGTCCTTGTTGTACGGACATTTGAACATACGAGAACAGTAACCATGATGGCGTTTTGTGTTCATTGATTCGAAGGGTCTGTTGAAATACGTCAGGATGGCCGAGCGGTCTAAGGCGCTGCGTTCAGGTCGCAGTCTCCTCTGGAGGCGTGGGTTCGAATCCCACTTCTGACATTACATTTGGATTTCGTTGATTGTGATTATCGGTTCAAACTTTGTAATATGGAGAACATTTGGAAAAAGTAAGGAGGTTTAAACTCAAAGTGACTGGCTGGCTACTTTGGGGTAGTAGAAAGGGGAAATGAGAGGGGTGTCTTTCTGTCTCAATCGGTGTGTTTGCACGTCCGTGTCGGTGCATTAGTTTATGTAAGTAGTGTAATCCATGCAACTATGCTAACGTTACAGCGCATGGTAGCTGGGGTTTATTATCGGTCCTTGTTGTACGGACATTTGAACATACGAGAACAGTAACCATGATGGCGTTTTGTGTTCATTGATTCGAAGGGTCTGTTGAAATACGTCAGGATGGCCGAGCGGTCTAAGGCGCTGCGTTCAGGTCGCAGTCTCCTCTGGAGGCGTGGGTTCGAATCCAACTTCTGACATTACATTTGGATTTCGTTGATTGTGATTATCTGTTCAAAATTTGTAATATGGAGAACATTTGGAAAAGGTAAGGAGGTTTAAACTCAAAGTGACTGGCTGGCTACTTTGGGGTAGTAGAAAGGGGTAATGAGAGGGGTGTCTTTCTGTCTCAATCTGTGTGTTTGCACGTCCGTGTCGGTGCATTAGTTTATGTAAGTAGTGTAATCCATTCAACTATGCTAACGTTACAGCGCATGGTAGCTGGGGTTTATTATCGGTCCTTGTTGTACGGACATTTGAACATACGAGAACGGTAAGGTTCTCGTAGGTCGCAGTCTCCTCTGGAGGCGTGGGTTCGAATCCCACTTCTGATATTACATTTGGATTTCGTTGATTGTTATTATCTGTTCAAACTTTGTAATATGGAGAACATTTGGAAAAGGTAAGGAGGTTTCTTTGTGTGCACGTCCATTTCGGTGCATTAGTTTATGTAAGTAGAGTAATCCACGCAACTATGGTAAGGTTACAGCGCATAGTAGCTGGGGTTTATTATCGGTCCTTGTTGTACGGACATTTGAACATACGAGAACAGTAACCATGATGGCGTTTTGTGTTCATTGATTCGAAGGGTCTGTTGAAATACGTCAGGATGGCCGAGCGGTCTAAGGCGCTGCGTTCAGGTCGCAGTCTCCTCTGGAGGCGTGGGTTTGAATCCCACTTCTGACATTACATTTGGATTTCGTTGATTGTGATTATCGGTTCAAACTTTGTAATATGGAGAACATTTGGAAAAAGTAAGGAGGTTTAAACTCAAAGTGACTGGCTGGCTACTTTGGGGTAGTAGAAAGGGGAAATGAGAGGGGTGTCTTTCTGTCTCAATCTGTGTGTTTGCACGTCCGTGTCGGTGCATTAGTTTATGTAAGTAGTGTAATCCATGCAACTATGCTAACGTTACAGCGCATGGTAGCTGGGGTTTATTATCGGTCCTTGTTGTACGGACATTTGAACATACGAGAACAGTAACCATGATGGCGTTTTGTGTTCATTGATTCGAAGGGTCTGTTTAAATATGTCAGGATGGCCGAGTGGTCTAAGGCGCTGCGTTCAGGTCGCAGTCTCGTCTGAAGGCGTGGGTTCGAATCCCACTTCTGATATTACATTTGGATTTCGTTGATTGTTATTATCTGTTCAAACTTTGTAATATGGAGAACATTTGGAAAAGGTAAGGAGGTTTCTTTGTGTGCATGTCCATGTCGGTGCATTAGTTTATGTAAGTAGTTTAATCCATGCAACTATGGTAAGGTTACAGCGCATGGTAGCTGGGGTTTATTATCGGTCCTTGTTGTACGGACATTTGAACATACGAGAACAGTAACCATGATGGCGTTTTGTTTTCATTGATTCGAAGGGTCTGTTGCAATACGTCAGGATGGCCGAGCGGTCTAAGGCGCTGCGTTCAGGTCGCAGTCTCCTCTGGAGGCGTGGGTTCGAATCCCACTTCTGACATTACATTTGGATTTCGTTGATTGTGATCATCTGTTCAAACTTTGTAATATGGAGAACATTTGGAAAAGGTAAGGAGGTTCAAACTCAAAGTGACTGGCTGGCTACTTTGGGGTAGTAGAAATGGGATATAAGAGGGCTGTATTTCTGTCTCAATCTGTGTGTTTGCACGTCCGTGTCGGTGCATTAGTTTATGTAAGTAGTGTAATCCATGCAACTATGCTAACGTTACAGCGCATGGTAGCTGGGGTTTATTATCGGTCCTTGTTGTACGGACATTTGAACATAAGAGAACAGTAACCATGATGGCGATTTGTGTTCATTGATTCGAAGAGTATTGTTGTAATTCGTCAGGATGGCCGAGCGGTCTAAGGCGCTGCGTTCAGGTCGCAGTCTCCTCTGGAGGCGTGGGTTCGAATCCCACTTCTGACATTACATTTGGATTTCGTTGATTGTGATTATCTGTTCAAACTTTGTAATATGGAGAACATTTGGAAAAGGTAAGGAGGTTTAAACTCAAAGTGACTGGCTGGCTACTTTGGGGTAGTAGAAAGGGGAAATGAGAGGGGTGTCTTTCTGTCTCAATCTGTGTGTTTGCACGTCCGTGTCGGTGCATTAGTTTATGTAAGTAGTGTAATCCATGCAACTATGGTAACGTTACAGTGCATGGTAGCTGGGGTTTATTATCGGTCCTTGTTGTACGGACATTTGAACATACGAGAACAGTAACCATGATGGCGTTTTGTGTTCATTGATTCGAAGGGTCTGTTTAAATACGTCAGGATGGCCGAGTGGTCTAAGGCGCTGCGTTCAGGTCGCAGTCTCCTCTGAAGGCGTGGGTTCGAATCCCATGTCTGATATTACATTTGGATTTCGTTGATTGTTATTATCTGTTCAAACTTTGTAATATGGAGAACATTTGGAAAAGGTAAGGAGGTTTCTTTGTGTGCACGTCCATGTCGGTGCATTAGTTTATGTAAGTAGTGCAATCCATGTAACTATGGTAACGTTACAGCGCATGGTAGCTGGGGTTTATTATCGGTCCTTGTTTTACAGACATTTGAACATACGAGAGCAGTAACCATGATGGCGTTTTGTGTTGACTGATTCAAAGGGGTCTGATGATATTTGTCAGGATGGCTGAGCGGTCTAAGGCGCTGCGTTCAGGTCGCAGTCTCCACTGGAGGCGTGGGTTTGAACCCCACTTCTGACACTACATTATGATCTTGTTGATTGTGATTATCTGTTCAAACTTTGTAATATGGAGAACATTTGGAAAGGTAAGGAGATTTAAACTCAAAGTGACTGGCTGGCTACGGTGGGGTAGTGGAAATGGGTAATGAGAGGGGTGTCTTTCTGTCTCAATCTTTGTGTGCACGTCCGTGTCTGTGCATTAGTTTATGTAAGTAGTGTAATCCATGTAACTATGGTAACGTTACAGCTCATTAAATTAAATTCGCCGCGCCTTCCGACTAGAGTGGGTAAAGTCAATTGACTCAACAACTTCAGTCCATCTGTCTCTGCGTGTGGTGTCCAGTCTCTGAAGCAGTGCTTCTGCAGTCGCATCCACATCTTCCCTGGAGCTAGCCCTCTGGTGGGCGCTTAGGAGGCGGCTGCACTCCTCGTCCCAGCCAGGGATGTAGTTCCTGTTGTAGCCGCGTGGGATGTTTTTTTTTGCCGCTCCTAGGAGGACCTTACAGTAGGCTTCATAGGCGGCGTCCACGTTGGCTGCATCAGGTTCTGGCAGACTAGCAATCCTTCTTTCTGTCTCCTGAGTGAATGACTCCCAGTTGGCCTTTCGAAAGTTCCATCTCTTGACAGGTTTCCCTGGTACCGGTTGCACCAGTGATGGGACTTTAATGATTGACGGTCGGTGGAGTGAGCGGGGAAACCTGTCTAGGACGCGTCTCTCCGGTTTCGGGTCATTGCACCGGCACACAGCGAAGGCCAGGTCCGGGTTGGTAGAGGTGTTCCAGCGTGCAGAGAAGAAGCTTGGCGGCTCCATGGGGTCGTACAGTAGCAGGGCATCGGTGTTGGAGGCCCATTCACTCAGCGCCACTCCGTTTGATGTTGTGTAGTTGTAACCCCAATCTGTGTGTTGACAGTTGAAGTCAACTGCGTAGATTGCGGGGGCAGTTATGGACGGGAGTGACAAAGCAGACAGCTCTGATGGTGGGGGCTTATATACGTTGATGACTGAAGTTTCCTGGATTTTAGTAACCAGCCACTCGATGTTGGAGCCTGGTGGGGATTGGCTAGTGGCTGACCAGGTTAGTTCAGTCCTCACGAAGGTTGCCACTCCGTGCTGCTTGCTGTGAATGGACCCAGCGAGATGGAAACCTGGCATCTTGAGGATGTTATTGTTAGTGCAGTGTGTCTCCTGCAGGAGTACAACCGCTGCCCCATTGGCATCAGCCAGGTGACGTACGATTTTGAGTTTGGCGGTGGTGAGGCCCTCGACGTTGAGTTGGAGCACTGGAAGACCACGGTTTTCGACGGTCGGGATAACCGTGCGTCCTGAGTGGGGCGCTTCTCCGTTCCTTGGCCTGCCAGCTCTTTGTTTGGTTGGCGACATTCGTTTCACAAGTTGGTCTTGCACCATTTCTTGTTACTCACAGGGGAGGCCGCGTGAAGGCTGTCGTCTTCTCTTTGACGTGGGACCAGAGACAAGGGCATGGCTACAAGACACTGAGTTGGACCTCTGACGTTACACGAAAGAAGAAGAAGAAGTTTATGTAAGTAGTGTAATCCATGCAACTAAGCTAACGTTACAGCGCATGGTAGCTGGGGTTTATTATCGGTCCTTGTTGTACGGACATTTGAACATACGAGAACAGTAACCATGATGGCGTTTTGTTTTCATTGATTCGAAGGGTCTGTTGAAATACGTCAGGATGGCCGAGCCGTCTAAGGAGCTGCGTTCAGGTCGCAGTCTCCTCTGGAGGCGTGGGTTCGAATCCCACTTCTGAAATTACATTTGGATTTCGTTGATTGTGATTATCTGTTCAAACTTTGTAATATGGAGAACATTTGGATAAGGTAAGGAGGTTTAAACTCAAAGTGACTGGCTGGCTACTTTGGGGTAGTAGAAAGGGGAAATGAGAGGGGTGTCTTTCTGTCTCAATCTGTGTGTTTGCACGTCCGTGTCGGTGCATTAGTTTATGTAAGTAGTGTAATCCATGCAACTATGCTAACGTTACAGCGCATGGTAGCTGGGATTTATTATCGGTCCTTGTTGTACGGACATTTGAACATACGAGAACAGTAACCATGATGGCGTTTTGTGTTCATTGATTCGAAGTTTCTGTTTAAATACGTTAGGATGGCCGAGCGGTCTAAGGCGCTGCGTTCAGGTCGCAGTCTCCTCTGGAGGCGTGGGTTCGAATCCCACTTCTGACATTACTTTTGGATTTCGTTGATTGTTATTATCTGTTCAAACTTTGTAATATGGAGAACATTTGGAAAAGGTAAGGAGGTTTAAACTCAAAGTGACTGGCTGGCTACTTTGGGGTAGTAGAAAGGGGTAATGAGAGGGGTGTCTTTCTGTCTCAATCTGTGTGTTTGCACGTCCGTGTCGGTGCATTAGTTTATGTAAGTAGTGTAATCCATGCAACTATGCTAACGTTACAGCGCATGGTAGCTGGGGTTTATTATCGGTCCTTGTTGTACGGACATTTGAACATACGAGAACAGTAACCATGATGGCGTTTTGTGTTCATTGATTCGAAGGGTCTGTTGAAATACGTCAGGATGGCCGAGCGGTCTAAGGCGCTGCGTTCAGGTCGCAGTCTCCTCTGAAGGCGTGGGTTCGAATCTCACGTCTGATATTACATTTGGATTTCGTTGATTGTTATTATCTGTTCAAACTTTGTAATATGGAGAACATTTGGAAAAGGTAAGGAGGTTTCTTTGTGTGCACGTCCATGTCGGTGCATTAGTTTATGTAAGTAGTGCAATCCATGTAACTATGGTAACGTTACAGCGCATGGTAGCTGGGGTTTATTATCGGTCCTTGTTTTACAGACATTTGAACATACGAGAGCAGTAACCATGATGGCGTTTTGTGTTGATTGATTCAAAGGGGTCTGATGAAATTTGTCAGGATGGCCGAGCGGTCTAAGGCGCTGCGTTCAGGTCGCAGTCTCCACTGGAGGCGTGGGTTTGAACCCCACTTCTGACACTACATTATGATCTTGTTGATTGTGATTATCTGTTCAAACTTTGTAATATGGAGAACATTTGGAAAGGTAAGGAGATTTAAACTCAAAGTGACTGGCTGGCTACGGTGGGGTAGTGGAAATGGGTAATGAGAGGGGTGTCTTTCTGTCTCAATCTTTGTGTGCACGTCCGTCTCTGTGCATTAGTTTATGTAAGTAGTGTAATCCATGTAACTATGGTAACGTTACAGCTCATTAAATTAAATTCGCCGAGCGGTCTAAGGCGCTGCGTTTAGGTCGCAGTCTCCTCTGGAGGCGTGGGTTCGAATCCCACTTCTGACATTATATTTGGATTTCGTTGATTGTGATTATCTGTTCAAACTTTGTAATATGGAGAACATTTGGAAAAGGTAAGGAGGTTTAAACTCAAAGTGACTGGGTGGCTACTTTGGGGTGGTAGAAAGGGGAAATGAGAGGGGTGTCTTTCTGTCTCAATCTGTGTGTTTGCACGTCCGTGTCGGGGCATTAGTTTATGTAAGTAGTGTAATCCATGTAACTATGGTAAGGTTACAGCGCATGGTAGCTGGGGTTTATTATCGGTCCTTGTTGTACGGACATTTGAACATACGAGAACAGTAACCATGATGGCGTTTTGTGTTCATTGATTCGAAGGGTCTGTTGAAATACGTCAGGATGGCCGAGCGGTCTAAGGCGCTGCGTTCAGGTCGCAGTCTCCTCTGGAGGCATGGGTTCGAATCCCACTTCTGACATTACATTTGGATTTCGTTGATTGTGATTATCTGTTCAAACTTTGTAATATGGAGAACATTTGGAAAAGGTAAGGAGGTTTAAACTCAAAGTGACTGGGTGGCTACTTTGGGGTGGTAGAAAGGGGAAATGAGAGGGGTGTCTTTCTGTCTCAATCTGTGTGTTTGCACGTCCGTGTCGGGGCATTAGTTTATGTAAGTAGTGTAATCAATGTAACTATGGTAAGGTTGCAGCGCATGGTAGCTGGGGTTTATTATCGGTCCTTGTTGTACGGACATTTGAACATACGAGAACAGTAACCATGATGGCGTTTTGTGTTCATTGATTCGAAGGGTCTGTTGAAATACGTCAGGATGGCAGAGCGGTCTAAGGCGCTGCGTTCAGGTCGCAGTCTCCTCTGGAGGCGTGGGTTCGAATCCAACTTCTGACATTACATTTGGATTTCGTTGATTGTGATTATCTGTTCAAAATTTGTAATATGGAGAACATTTGGAAAAGGTAAGGAGGTTTAAACTCAAAGTGACTGGCTGGCTACTTTGGGGTAGTAGAAAGGGGTAATGAGAGGGGTGTCTTTCTGTCTCAATCTGTGTGTTTACACGTCCGTGTCGGTGCATTAGTTTATGTAAGTAGTGTAATCCATGCAACTATGCTAACGTTACAGCGCATGGTAGCTGGGGTTTATTATCGGTCCTTGTTGTACGGACATTTGAACATACGAGAACACTAACCATGATGGCGTTTTGTGTTCATTGATTCGAAGGGTCTGTTGAAATACGTCAGGATGGCCGAGCGGTCTAAGGCGCTGCGTTCAGGTCGTAGTCTCCTCTGGAGGCGTGGGTTCGAATCCCACTTCTGACATTACATTTGGATTTCGTTGATTTTGATTATCGGTTCAAACTTTGTAATATGGAGAACATTTGGAAAAAGTAAGGAGGTTTAAACTCAAAGTGACTGGCTGGCTACTTTGGGGTAGTAGAAAGGGGAAATGAGAGGGGTGTCTTTCTGTCTCAATCTGTGTGTTTGCACGTCCGTGTCGGTGCATTAGTTTATGTAAGTAGTGTAATCCATGCAACTATGCTAACGTTACAGCGCATGGTAGCTGGGGTTTATTATCGGTCCTTGTTGTACGGACATTTGAACATACGAGAACAGTAAGGTTCTCGTAGGTCGCAGTCTCCTCTGGAGGCGTGGGTTCGAATCCCACTTCTGATATTACATTTGGATTTCGTTGATTGTTATTATCTGTTCAAACTTTGTAATATGGAGAACATTTGGAAAAGGTAAGGAGGTTTCTTTGTGTGCACGTCCATGTCGGTGCATTAGTTTATGTAAGTAGTGCAATCCATGTAACTATGGTAACGTTACAGCGCATGGTAGCTGGGGTTTATTATCGGTCCTTGTTTTACAGACATTTGAACATACGAGAGCAGTAACCATGATGGCGTTTTGTGTTGATTGATTCAAAGGGGTCTGATGAAATTTGTCAGGATGGCCGAGCGGTCTAAGGCGCTGCGTTCAGGTCGCAGTCTCCACTGGAGGCGTGGGTTTGAACCCCACTTCTGACACTACATTATGATCTTGTTGATTGTGATTATCTGTTCAAACTTTGTAATATGGAGAACATTTGGAAAGGTAAGGAGATTTAAACTCAAAGTGACTGGCTGGCTACGGTGGGGTAGTGGAAATGGGTAATGAGAGGGGTGTCTTTCTGTCTCAATCTTTGTGTGCACGTCCGTCTCTGTGCATTAGTTTATGTAAGTAGTGTAATCCATGTAACTATGGTAACGTTACAGCTCATTAAATTAAATTCGCCGAGCGGTCTAAGGCGCTGCGTTTAGGTCGCAGTCTCCTCTGGAGGCGTGGGTTCGAATCCCACTTCTGACATTATATTTGGATTTCGTTGATTGTGATTATCTGTTCAAACTTTGTAATATGGAGAACATTTGGAAAAGGTAAGGAGGTTTAAACTCAAAGTGACTGGGTGGCTACTTTGGGGTGGTAGAAAGGGGAAATGAGAGGGGTGTCTTTCTGTCTCAATCTGTGTGTTTGCACGTCCGTGTCGGGGCATTAGTTTATGTAAGTAGTGTAATCCATGTAACTATGGTAAGGTTACAGCGCATGGTAGCTGGGGTTTATTATCGGTCCTTGTTGTACGGACATTTGAACATACGAGAACAGTAACCATGATGGCGTTTTGTGTTCATTGATTCGAAGGGTCTGTTGAAATACGTCAGGATGGCCGAGCGGTCTAAGGCGCTGCGTTCAGGTCGCAGTCTCCTCTGGAGGCATGGGTTCGAATCCCACTTCTGACATTACATTTGGATTTCGTTGATTGTGATTATCTGTTCAAACTTTGTAATATGGAGAACATTTGGAAAAGGTAAGGAGGTTTAAACTCAAAGTGACTGGGTGGCTACTTTGGGGTGGTAGAAAGGGGAAATGAGAGGGGTGTCTTTCTGTCTCAATCTGTGTGTTTGCACGTCCGTGTCGGGGCATTAGTTTATGTAAGTAGTGTAATCAATGTAACTATGGTAAGGTTGCAGCGCATGGTAGCTGGGGTTTATTATCGGTCCTTGTTGTACGGACATTTGAACATACGAGAACAGTAACCATGATGGCGTTTTGTGTTCATTGATTCGAAGGGTCTGTTGAAATACGTCAGGATGGCAGAGCGGTCTAAGGCGCTGCGTTCAGGTCGCAGTCTCCTCTGGAGGCGTGGGTTCGAATCCAACTTCTGACATTACATTTGGATTTCGTTGATTGTGATTATCTGTTCAAAATTTGTAATATGGAGAACATTTGGAAAAGGTAAGGAGGTTTAAACTCAAAGTGACTGGCTGGCTACTTTGGGGTAGTAGAAAGGGGTAATGAGAGGGGTGTCTTTCTGTCTCAATCTGTGTGTTTACACGTCCGTGTCGGTGCATTAGTTTATGTAAGTAGTGTAATCCATGCAACTATGCTAACGTTACAGCGCATGGTAGCTGGGGTTTATTATCGGTCCTTGTTGTACGGACATTTGAACATACGAGAACACTAACCATGATGGCGTTTTGTGTTCATTGATTCGAAGGGTCTGTTGAAATACGTCAGGATGGCCGAGCGGTCTAAGGCGCTGCGTTCAGGTCGTAGTCTCCTCTGGAGGCGTGGGTTCGAATCCCACTTCTGACATTACATTTGGATTTCGTTGATTTTGATTATCGGTTCAAACTTTGTAATATGGAGAACATTTGGAAAAAGTAAGGAGGTTTAAACTCAAAGTGACTGGCTGGCTACTTTGGGGTAGTAGAAAGGGGAAATGAGAGGGGTGTCTTTCTGTCTCAATCTGTGTGTTTGCACGTCCGTGTCGGTGCATTAGTTTATGTAAGTAGTGTAATCCATGCAACTATGCTAACGTTACAGCGCATGGTAGCTGGGGTTTATTATCGGTCCTTGTTGTACGGACATTTGAACATACGAGAACAGTAAGGTTCTCGTAGGTCGCAGTCTCCTCTGGAGGCGTGGGTTCGAATCCCACTTCTGATATTACATTTGGATTTCGTTGATTGTTATTATCTGTTCAAACTTTGTAATATGGAGAACATTTGGAAAAGGTAAGAAGGTTTCTTTGTGTGCACGTCCATTTCGGTGCATTAGCTTATGTAAGTAGAGTAATCCATGCAACTATGGTAAGGTTACAGCGCATAGTAGCTGGGGTTTATTATCGGTCCTTGTTGTACGGACATTTGAACATACGAGAACAGTAACCATGATGGCGTTTTGTGTTCATTGATTCGAAGGGTCTGTTAAAATACGTCAGGATGGCCGAGCGGTCTAAGGCGCTGCGTTCAGGTCGCAGTCTCCTCTGGAGGCGTGGGTTTGAATCCCACTTCTGACATTACATTTGGATTTCGTTGATTGTGATTATCGGTTCAAACTTTGTAATATGGAGAACATTTGGAAAAAGTAAGGAGGTTTAAACTCAAAGTGACTGGCTGGCTACTTTGGGGTAGTAGAAAGGGGAAATGAGAGGGGTGTCTTTCTGTCTCAATCTGTGTGTTTGCACGTCCGTGTCGGTGCATTAGTTTATGTAAGTAGTGTAATCCATGCAACTATGCTAACGTTACAGCGCATGGTAGCTGGGGTTTATTATCGGTCCTTGTTGTACGGACATTTGAACATACGAGAACAGTAACCATGATGGCGTTTTGTGTTCATTGATTCGAAGGGTCTGTTTAAATATGTTAGGATGGTCGAGTGGTCTAAGGCGCTGCGTTCAGGTCGCAGTCTCGTCTGAAGGCGTGGGTTCGAATCCCACTTCTGATATTACATTTGGATTTCGTTGATTGTTATTATCTGTTCAAACTTTGTAATATGGAGAACATTTGGAAAAGGGAAGGAGGTTTCTTTGTGTGCATGTCCATGTCGGTGCGTTAGTTTATGTAGGTAGTTTAATCCATGCAACTATGGTAAGGTTACAGCGCATGGTAGCTGGGGTTTATTATCGGTCCTTGTTGTACGGACATTTGAACATACGAGAACAGTAACCATGATGGCGTTTTGTTTTCATTGATTCGAAGGGTCTGTTGAAATACGTCAGGATGGCCGAGCGGTCTAAGGCGCTGCGTTCAGGTCGCAGTCTCCTCTGGAGGCGTGGGTTTGAATCCCACTTTTGACGTTACATTTGGATTTCGTTGATTGTGATCATCTGTTCAAACTTTGTAATATGGAGAACATTTGGAAAAGGTAAGGAGGTTTAAACTCAAAGTGACTGGGTGGCTACTTTGGGGTGGTAGAAAGGGGAAATGAGAGGGATGTCTTTCTGGCTCAATCTGTGTGTTTGCACGTCCGTGTCGGGGCATTAGTTTATGTAAGTAGTGTAATCCATGTAACTATGGTAAGGTTACAGCGCATGGTAGCTGGGGTTTATTATCGGTCCTTGTTGTACGGACATTTGAACATACGAGAACAGTAACCATGATGGCGTTTTGTGTTCATTGATTCGAAGGATCTGTTTAAATATGTCAGGATGGCCGAGTGGTCTAAGGCGCTGCGTTCAGGTCGCAGTCTCCTCTGGAGGCGTGGGTTCGAATCCCACTTCTGACATTACATTTGGATTTCGTTGATTGTGATTATCGGTTCAAACTTTGTAATATGGAGAACATTTGGAAAAAGTAAGGAGGTTTAAACTCAAAGTGACTGGCTGGCTACTTTGGGGTAGTAGAAAGGGGAAATGAGAGGGGTGTCTTTCTTTCTCAATCTGTGTGTTTGCACGTCCGTGTCGGTGCATTAGTTTATGTAAGTAGTGTAATCCATGCAACTATGCTAACGTTACAGCGCATGGTAGCTGGGGTTTATTATCGGTCCTTGTTGTACGGACATTTGAACATACGAGAACAGTAACCATGATGGCGTTTTGTGTTCATTGATTCGAAGGGTCTGTTGAAATACGTCAGGATGGCCGAGCGGTCTAAGGCGCTGCGTTCAGGTCGCAGTCTCCTCTGGAGGCGTGGGTTCGAATCCAACTTCTGACATTACATTTGGATTTCGTTGATTGTGATTATCTGTTCAAAATTTGTAATATGGAGAACATTTGGAAAAGGTAAGGAGGTTTAAACTCAAAGTGACTGGCTGGCTACTTTGGGGTAGTAGAAAGGGGTAATGAGAGGGGTGTCTTTCTGTCTCAATCTGTGTGTTTGCACGTCCGTGTCGGTGCATTAGTTTATGTAAGTAGTGTAATCCATTCAACTATGCTAACGTTACAGCGCATGGTAGCTGGGGTTTATTATCGGTCCTTGTTGTACGGACATTTGAACATACGAGAACGGTAAGGTTCTCGTAGGTCGCAGTCTCCTCTGGAGGCGTGGGTTCGAATCCCACTTCTGATATTACATTTGGATTTCGTTGATTGTTATTATCTGTTCAAACTTTGTAATATGGAGAACATTTGGAAAAGGTAAGGAGGTTTCTTTGTGTGCACGTCCATTTCGGTGCATTAGTTTATGTAAGTAGAGTAATCCACGCAACTATGGTAAGGTTACAGCGCATAGTAGCTGGGGTTTATTATCGGTCCTTGTTGTACGGACATTTGAACATACGAGAACAGTAACCATGATGGCGTTTTGTGTTCATTGATTCGAAGGGTCTGTTGAAATACGTCAGGATGGCCGAGCGGTCTAAGGCGCTGCGTTCAGGTCGCAGTCTCCTCTGGAGGCGTGGGTTTGAATCCCACTTCTGACATTACATTTGGATTTCGTTGATTGTGATTATCGGTTCAAACTTTGTAATATGGAGAACATTTGGAAAAAGTAAGGAGGTTTAAACTCAAAGTGACTGGCTGGCTACTTTGGGGTAGTAGAAAGGGGAAATGAGAGGGGTGTCTTTCTGTCTCAATCTGTGTGTTTGCACGTCCGTGTCGGTGCATTAGTTTATGTAAGTAGTGTAATCCATGCAACTATGCTAACGTTACAGCGCATGGTAGCTGGGGTTTATTATCGGTCCTTGTTGTACGGACATTTGAACATACGAGAACAGTAACCATGATGGCGTTTTGTGTTCATTGATTCGAAGGGTCTGTTTAAATATGTCAGGATGGCCGAGTGGTCTAAGGCGCTGCGTTCAGGTCGCAGTCTCGTCTGAAGGCGTGGGTTCGAATCCCACTTCTGACATTACATTTGGTTTTCGTTGATTGTGATTATCTGTTCAAAATTTGTAATATGGAGAACATTTGGAAAAGGTAAGGAGGTTTAAACTCAAAGTGACTGGCTGGCTACTTTGGGGTAGTAGAAAGGGGTAATGAGAGGGGTGTCTTTCTGTCTCAATCTGTGTGTTTGCACGTCCATTTCGGTGCATTAGCTTATGTAAGTAGAGTAATCCATGCAACTATGGTAAGGTTACAGCGCATAGTAGCTGGGGTTTATTATCGGTCCTTGTTGTACGGACATTTGAACATACGAGAACAGTAACCATGATGGCGTTTTGTGTTCATTGATTCGAAGGGTCTGTTAAAATACGTCAGGATGGCCGAGCGGTCTAAGGCGCTGCGTTCAGGTCGCAGTCTCCTCTGGAGGCGTGGGTTCGAATCCCACTTCTGACATTACATTTGGATTTCGTTGATTGTGATTATCGGTTCAAACTTTGTAACATGGAGAACATTTGGAAAAAGTAAGGAGGTTTAAACTCAAAGTGACTGGCTGGCTACTTTGGGGTAGTAGAAAGGGGAAATGAGAGGGGTTTCTTTCTGTCTCAATCTGTGTGTTTGCACGTCCGTGTCGGTGCATTAGTTTATGTAAGTAGTGTTATCCATGCAACTATGCTAACGTTACAGCGCATGGTAGCTGGGGTTTATTATCGGTCCTTGTTGTACGGACATTTGAACATACGAGAACACTAACCATGATGGCGTTTTGTGTTCATTGATTCGAAGGGTCTGTTGAAATACGTCAGGATGGCCGAGCGGTCTAAGGCGCTGCGTTCAGGTCGCAGTCTCCTCTGGAGGCGTGGGTTCGAATCCCACTTCTGACATTACACTTGGATTTCGTTGATTGTGATTATCTGTTCAAAATTTGTAATATGGAGAACATTTGGAAAAGGTAAGGAGGTTTAAACTCAAAGTGACTGGCTGGCTACTTTGGGGTAGTAGAAAGGGGTAATGAGAGGGGTGTCTTTCTGTCTCAATCTGTGTGTTTGCATGTCCGTGTCGGTGCATTAGTTTATGTAAGTAGTGTAATCCATGCAACTATGCCAACGTTACAGCGCATGGTAGCTGGGGTTTATTATCGGTCCTTGTTGTACGGACATTTGAACATACGAGAACAGTAAGGTTCTCGTAGGTCGCAGTCTCCTCTGGAGGAGTGGGTTCGAATCCCACTTCTGATATTACATTTGGATTTCGTTGATTGTTATTATCTGTTCAAACTTTGTAATATGGAGAACATTTGGAAAAGGTAAGGAGGTTTCTTTGTGTGCACGTCCATTTCGGTGCATTAGTTTATGTAAGTAGAGTAATCCATGCAACTATGGTAAGGTTACAGCGCATAGTAGCTGGGGTTTATTATCGGTCCTTGTTGTACGGACATTTGAACATACGAGAACAGTAACCATGATGGCGTTTTGTGTTCATTGATTCGAAGGGTCTGTTGAAATACGTCAGGATGGCCGAGCGGTCTAAGGCGCTGCGTTCAGGTCGCAGTCTCCTCTGGAGGCGTGGGTTCGAATCCCACTTCTGACATTACATTTGGATTTCGTTGATTGTGATTATCGGTTCAAACTTTGTAATATGGAGAACATTTGGAAAAAGTAAGGAGGTTTAAACTCAAAGTGACTGGCTGGCTACTTTGGGGTAGTAGAAAGGGGAAATGAGAGGGGTGTCTTTCTGTCTCAATCTGTGTGTTTGCACGTCCGTGTCGGTGCATTAGTTTATGTAAGTAGTGTAATCCATGCAACTATGCTAACGTTACAGCGCATGGTAGCTGGGGTTTATTATCGGTCCTTGTTGTACGGACATTTGAACATACGAGAACAGTAACCATGATGGCGTTTTGTGTTCATTGATTCGAAGGGTCTGTTGAAATACGTCAGGATGGCCGAGCGGTCTAAGGCGCTGCGTTCAGGTCGCAGTCTCCTCTGGAGGCGTGGGTTCGAATCCAACTTCTGACATTACATTTGGATTTCGTTGATTGTGATTATCTGTTCAAAATTTGTAATATGGAGAACATTTGGAAAAGGTAAGGAGGTTTCTTTGCGTGCATGTCCATGTCGGTGCATTAGTTTATGTAAGTAGTTTAATCCTTGCAACTATGGTAAGGTTACAGCGCATGGTAGCTGGGGTTTATTATCGGTCCTTGTTGTACGGACATTTGAACATACGAGAACAGTAACCATGATGGCGTTTTGTTTTAATTGATTCGAAGGGTCTGTTGAAATACGTCAGGATGGCCGAGCGGTCTAAGGCGCTGCGTTCAGGTCGCAGTCTCCTCTGTAGGCGTGGGTTTGATTCCCACTTCTGACATTACATTTGGATTTCGTTGATTGTGATCATCTGTTCAAACTTTGTAATATGGAGAACATTTGGAAAAGGTTAGGAGGTTTAAACTCAAAGTGACTGGCTGGCTACTTTGGGGTAGTAGAAAGGGGTAATGAGAGGGGTGTCTTTCTGTCTCAATCTGTGTGTTTGCACGTCCGTGTCGGTGCATTAGTTTATGTAAGTAGTGTAATCCATGCAACTATGCTAACGTTACAGCGCATGGTAGCTGGGGTTTATTATCGGTCCTTGTTGTACGGACATTTGAACACACGAGAACAGTAACCATGATGGCGTTTTGTGTTCATTGATTCGAAGGGTCTGTTTAAATATGTCAGGATGGCCGAGCGGTCTAAGGCGCTGCGTTCAGGTCGCAGTCTCCTCTGGAGGCGTGGGTTCGAATCCCACTTCTGACATTACATTTGGATTTCGTTGATTGTGATTATCGGTTCAAACTTTGTAATATGGAGAACATTTGGAAAAAGTAAGGAGGTTTAAACTCAAAGTGACTGGCTGGCTACTTTGGGGTAGTGGGAAATGAGAGGGGTGTCTTTCTGTCTCAATCTGTGTGTTTGCACGTCCGTGTCGGTGCATTAGTTTATGTAAGTAGTGTAATCCATGCAACTATGCTAACGTTACAGCGCATGGTAGCTGGGGTTTATTATCGGTCCTTGTTGTACGGACATTTGAACATACGAGAACAGTAAGGTTCTCGTAGGTCGCAGTCTCCTCTGGAGGCGTGGGTTCGAATCCCACTTCTGATATTACATTTGGATTTCGTTGATTGTTATTATCTGTTCAAACTTTGTAATATGGAGAACATTTGGAAAAGGTAAGGAGGTTTCTTTGTGTGCACGTCCATTTCGGTGCATTAGTTTATGTAAGTAGAGTAATCCAAGCAACTATGGTAAGGTTACAGCGCATAGTAGCTGGGGTTTATTATCGGTCCTTGTTGTACGGACATTTGAACATACGAGAACAGTAACCATGATGGCGTTTTGTGTTCATTGATTCGAAGGGTCTGTTGAAATACGTCAGGATGGCCGAGCGGTCTAAGGCGCTGCGTTCAGGTCGCAGTCTCCTCTGGAGGCGTGGGTTTGAATCCCACTTCTGACATTACATTTGGATTTCGTTGATTGTGATTATCGGTTCAAACTTCGTAATATGGAGAACATTTGGAAAAAGTAAGGAGGTTTAAACTCAAAGTGACTGGCTGGCTACTTTGGGGTAGTAGAAAGGGGAAATGAGAGGGGTGTCTTTCTGTCTCAATCTGTGTGTTTGCACGTCCGTGTCGGTGCATTAGTTTATGTAAGTAGTGTAATCCATGCAACTATGCTAACGTTACAGCGCATGGTAGCTGGGGTTTATTATCGGTCCTTGTTGTACGGACATTTGAACATACGAGAACAGTAACCATGATGGCGTTTTGTGTTCATTGATTCGAAGGGTCTGTTTAAATATGTCAGGATGGCCGAGTGGTCTAAGGCGCTGCGTTCAGGTCGCAGTCTCGTCTGAAGGCGTGGGTTCGAATCCCACTTCTGATATTACATTTGGATTTCGTTGATTGTTATTATCTGTTCAAACTTTGTAATATGGAGAACATTTGGAAAAGGTAAGGAGGTTTCTTTGTGTGCATGTCCATGTCGGTGCATTAGTTTATGTAAGTAGTTTAATCCATGCAACTATGGTAAGGTTACAGCGCATGGTAGCTGGGGTTTATTATCGGTCCTTGTTGTACGGACATTTGAACATACGAGAACAGTAACCATGATGGCGTTTTGTTTTCATTGATTCGAAGGGTCTGTTGCAATACGTCAGGATGGCCGAGCGGTCTAAGGCGCTGCGTTCAGGTCGCAGTCTCCTCTGGAGGCGTGGGTTCGAATCCCACTTCTGACATTACATTTGGATTTCGTTGATTGTGATCATCTGTTCAAACTTTGTAATATGGAGAACATTTGGAAAAGGTAAGGAGGTTCAAACTCAAAGTGACTGGCTGGCTACTTTGGGGTAGTAGAAAGGGGAAATGAGAGGGGTGTCTTTCTGTCTCAATCTGTGTGTTTGCACGTCCGTGTCGGTGCATTAGTTTATGTAAGTAGTGTAATCCATGCAACTATGCTAACGTTACAGCGCATGGTAGCTGGGATTTATTATCGGTCCTTGTTGTACGGACATTTGAACATACGAGAACAGTAACCATGATGGCGTTTTGTGTTCATTGATTCGAAGTTTCTGTTTAAATACGTTAGGATGGCCGAGCGGTCTAAGGCGCTGCGTTCAGGTCGCAGTCTCCTCTGGAGGCGTGGGTTCGAATCCCACTTCTGACATTACTTTTGGATTTCGTTGATTGTTATTATCTGTTCAAACTTTGTAATATGGAGAACATTTGGAAAAGGTAAGGAGGTTTAAACTCAAAGTGACTGGCTGGCTACTTTGGGGTAGTAGAAAGGGGTAATGAGAGGGGTGTCTTTCTGTCTCAATCTGTGTGTTTGCACGTCCGTGTCGGTGCATTAGTTTATGTAAGTAGTGTAATCCATGCAACTATGCTAACGTTACAGCGCATGGTAGCTGGGGTTTATTATCGGTCCTTGTTGTACGGACATTTGAACATACGAGAACAGTAACCATGATGGCGTTTTGTGTTCATTGATTCGAAGGGTCTGTTGAAATACGTCAGGATGGCCGAGCGGTCTAAGGCGCTGCGTTCAGGTCGCAGTCTCCTCTGGAGGCGTGGGTTCGAATCCCACTTCTGACATTACATTTGGATTTCGTTGATTGTGATTATCTGTTCAAACTTTGTAATATGGAGAACATTTGGAAAAGGTAAGGAGGTTTAAACTCAAAGTGACTGGGTGGCTACTTTGGGGTGGTAGAAAGGGGAAATGAGAGGGGTGTCTTTCTGTCTCAATCTGTGTGTTTGCACGTCCGTGTCGGGGCATTAGTTTATGTAAGTAGTGTAATCCATGTAACTATGGTATGGTTACAGCGCATGGTAGCTGGGGTTTATTATCGGTCCACGTTGTACGGACATTTGAACACATGAGAGCAGTAACCATGATGGTGTGTTGTGTTTATTGATTCAAAAGGTAACGTTGAAATATGTCTGGATGGCAGAGCGGTCTAAGGCACTGCGTTCAGGTCGCAGTCTCCTCTGGAGGCGTGGGTTCGAATCCCACTACTGACAAGACATATGGATTTCGTTGATTGTGATTATTTGTTCAAACTTTGTAATATGGAGAACATTTGGAAAAGGTAAGGAGGTTTAAACCTAAAGTGACTGGCTGGCTACTTCGGGGTAGTAGGAAGGGGAAATGAGAGGGGTGTCTTTCTGTCTCAATCTGTGTGTTTGCACGTCCGTGTCGGTGCATTCGTTTATGTAGGTAGTGTAATTCGTGTAACTATGGTAACGTTACATGGATTACACTACTTACATAAACTAATGCACCGACACGGACGTGCAAACACACAGATTGAGACAGAAAGACACCCCTCTCATTTCCCCTTTCTACTACCCCAAAGCAGCCAGGTAGCTGGGGTTTATTATCGGTCCTTGTTGTACGGACATTTGAACATACGAGATTAGTAACCATGATGGCGTTTTGTGTTAATTGATTCGAAGGGTCTTATACAATACGTCAGGATGGCCGAGCGGCCTAAGGCGCTGTGTTTAGGTCGCAGTCTCCTCTGGAGGCGTGGGTTCGAATCCCAATTCTGATAAGACACATGGATTTTGTTGATTGTGATTATATGTTCAAACTTAGTAATATGGAGAACATTTGGAAAAGGTAAGGAGATTTAAACTCATAGTGTCTGGCTGGCTACGGTGGGGTAGAGGAAATGGTTAATGAGAGGGGTGTCATTCTGTCTCTATCTGTGTGTCTGTGCATTAGTTTATGTAAGTAGTGTAATCCATGTAACTATGATAAGGTTACAGCTGGGGTAGCTGGGGTTTATTATCGGTATAGTAGTGTAATCCATGTAACTATGGTAAGGTTACAGCGCATGGTAGCTGGGGTTTATTATCGGTCCATGTTTTACGGAAATTTTAACATATGAGAGCAGTAACCATGATGGCGTTTTGTGTTTATTGATTCGAAGGGTGTGATGAAATACATCAGGATGGCCGAGCGGTCTAAGGCGCTGCGTTAATGTCGTAGTCTCCTCTGGAGGCGTGAGTTCGAATCGCACTTCTGACAAGACACATGGATCTCGGTGATTGTGATTATCTGTTCAAACTTAGTAATTTGGAAAAGGTAAGGAGGTTTAAACTCAAAGTGACTGGCTGGCTACTTTGGGGTAGTAGGAAGGGGAAATGAGAGGGGTGTCTTTCTGTCTCAATCTGTGTGTTTGCACGTCCGTGTCGGTTAGGGCTGTAACGATACGCGTATCAAACCGAAAATCGCGATACTCAAAGCCACGATCCTGTCTCGGGGTGTGAGAAGGCAGAAGCGCGGTACGCCCTTTCTAACTCTGCGGTCAAATTGTCCGATTAAAATTTGCTAATAATTTGTCTAGATAATAGTCTGCTGACAGCGCCCCCTCCTATCGATGCCGTAAGTATGCGACTGCAATCCTCCGTGGCTACGGAGGATCGCATTTCTCCACAGCCGTCGAAGTGCTCATATGCGATATGAACGACATTTATCCAGAGGGGGCCTGTGTGATCCTGTCTCTAGTATTTTGTGTGATTTGACTGGCAGTTTGTCTGCTTATAGGTCGGAATGAAGCGGCCACCGATTATTGACAGGATGGGTACTTTATTCTAACGGACTCGTTCGCTTCTTCACTAGACACACGCGCTACCGCTCGCTCTCCTCGCTCGTCCACTCACTCGCTGACGTCACTCACACACGCATACGCACATTGCCATTCTGGCGCACACACATATGCTACTCGTAACGCCTCGTTATTGCGACGTTCATGACCTTCAGGTTTTTCTCCATCTATTGAAAGTTAGGCTATTAAACATGTTGCATTCTATACGGCCTGATTATGTCATTATTTAAGCTACATAGCCTAATAAGTAGTGCTAATAAGGATATTTGACTAAACCAACCAAACAGTTGAAAAAAGCATCCTCCCACACGTTATTTCTTTATTCATTTAGCTATACTTTAATAGTATTCTTTCTGTTCAAATCTGTTCAGTGTTCCAAATTATTTGTTATTAAATGTTACATTAAGTTAATTGGTAGATAAGTGTTGTTTAAATAAAATGCTTTTTAAATTTCAAAAAATCGTGGGATGTATCGAACCGTGGGTCAAAAATCGTGATACAAACCGAATCGTGAGTTTGTGTATCGTTACAGCCCTAGTGTCGGTGCATTAGTTTACGTAAGTAGTGTAATCCATGTAACTATGGTAACGTTACAGCGCGTGGTAGCTGGGGTTTATTATCGGTCCTTGTTGTACGGACATTTGAACATACGACAGCAGTAACCATGATGGTGTTTTTTTGTTTATTGATTCGAAAGGTAATTCTGAAATACTTCATGATAGACGTGCGGTGTAAGGCCCTGCGTTCAGGTCGCAGTCTCCACTGGAGGCGTGGGTTCGAATCCCATTTCTGACAATACATTTGGTTTTCGTTGATTGTGATTATCTGTTCAAACATTGTAATATGGAGAACATTTGGAAAAGGTAAGGGGGTTTAAACTCAAAGTGACTGGCTGGCTACGGTGGGGTAGTGGAAATGGGTAATGAGAGGGCTGTCTTTCTGTATCAATCTTTGGGTGCACGTCCGTGTCTGTGCTTTAGTTTATGTAAGTAGTGTAATCCATGTAACTATGGTAAGGTTACAGCGCATGGTAGCTGGGGTTTATTATCTGTCCACGTTTACGGACATTTGAACATACGAGAGCAGTAACCATGATGGTGTGTTGTTTGTATTGATTTGAAGGGTATGATGACATACGTCAGGATGGCCGTGCGGTCTGAGGCGCTGAGTTCAGGTCGCAGTCTCCTCTGGAGGCGCGGGTTCGAATCCCACTTCTGACACTACATCTAGATCTCGTTTATTGTGATTAGCTGTTCAAACTTTGTCAAATGGAGGACATTTGGAAGAGGTAAGGAGATTTAAACTCAAAGTGACTAGCTGGCTACGGTGGGGTAGAGGAAATGGGTAATGAGAGGGGTATCATTCTGTCTCAATTTGTGTGTTTGTGCATTAGTTTATGTAAGCCAGGGGTTCTCAAAGTGCGGGCCAATGGCGGCCCGCGGAATCATTCCTGGCGGCCCGCAAAAGGACAGGATTTGAAACAGCTAAGTGACACTAAATGGCTCTGTGACCTAGCGCTCCTTGTTGATGTGAACACTTGTCTCAGCGATCTCAATTTGAAGCTGCAGGGCCATGGGAAGCTTATTTACACACTATTTGACAACGTCAAAGCTTTCCAGAGAAAAATTGAACTGCTGCAGGGACAGCTCAAACAGGGTGTTCTAACCCGTTTTCCCGCCTGCAAGGCGCTCGTAGATGAAACAGCCACAGATGGGCGCCACGTTCTGCGTCACCTGGGTTCAGACCACAACCAAAACCTCTTAAAAAAATTAAGAGAGGAATTCGAACACCGCTTCTCCGACTTCAGAAACCACGAGAAGTCAATCAACCTCTTCCAAAATCCTTTCTCATGTGTCCCTGCGGAAGAGCCTGCAGAAATGCAGTTTGAGCTCATCGACCTACAGGAGAGCTCCGAGGCCAGAGCAGCATATCGTGACAGGAATCTCATTGAGTTCTACAAAGCACTTTCCCCAGCGACATACCCTGCACTGCGCCAGCATGCCATCTGAATGTTCTCTTTATTCGGGAGCACATATATTTGTGAGAAGACCTTCTCCACCATGGCCATCAACAAATCCAAGCTGAGATCCAGGCTTACAGATGGCCATCTACACGATGTCCTTCGTATTGCAACAACGGAGATGGAGCCGGACATCAGAGGAATCGTGGCCAACCGAAAACAGCACCACAAATCCCACGCCAATAAAAAAAGGTATGTTGACCTATTAACAAATAATGTGTGATTTAATGACAGGCTTATTGATGACAGGCAATGAGATATTTACGACGGAGTATTAGGGCCACACGTGAAGAAAACAAATATTTTTGCGATGGCGAGATTACAATCGACACGTCGACTTTAAACTCGAAATGTCGAGAATAAAGTTGAAACTAAACATCATATCGACTTTAATCTCAACGTGTCCATTTTCCGTTCTTCTGTCAGCACGCAGACTCTCCGGGCATCCTCCCAAGCGTGCAGCGGATGACATGAAGTAGTCGGCAATAACCCTGGGGTCATTGTTTGTGGTGTAGGCCTCCATCCAAACAATATAGCGACTAAAACCGTCAATGCAACCACTGATGGCAATGCCGTTCTACTACAGCGGATGACTACTTTGTGTCATCCGCTGCACGCTTGGGAGGATGCCCGGAGCGTCTGCGTGCTGAAAGAGGAACGGAAAATGGACACGTCGAGATTAAAGTCGATATGATGTTTCAACTTTATTCTCGACATTTCGAGTTCAATGTTGACATGTTGACTTTAAAGTCGACGTGTCGATTTTAATCTCGTGTCGATTTTAATTTCGTCACGGCAAAAATATTTTTTTTCTTCACGTGTGGCCCTAATACTCCGTCGTAGATATTAGTGATGATGATGACTTGTTTGGTAAGCTTCTATTTTAAAAGTCTCTCTTTCTCCCCGTGTGTGTGTGTGTGTGTGTGTGTGTGTGTGTGTGTGTGTGTGTGTGTGTGTGTGTGTGTGTGTGTGTGTGTGTGTGTGTGTGTGTGTGTGTGTGTGTGTGTGTAGGTTTTCCGGTGGTGAATTGGTAGCTGGAATTGCTCCTGAATAAGGAGCTCCATTCTGACAAGAAAGGAAGGCACAATGAGACTGACAGTTCTAAATAAGTTTCTGAAATGCACACAGGACTGTTATATCCCAAATTCGAAGAGAACCCCAGGGATTGTGTGTTAGTTACAATGTTTCTTAAGGTTTTCTGAAGTTGTGCCATGTTTTGCCTAATTTGTCATTTAAAATGTGTTTAGACTGGATGCAGACCAATACATAATTGTATAATTATTTGTAATTGTAGATTTGTAGAGAGAGCAACCTGGTCATTAAAATTATAACAAATTGAATTCTGTTTTATTTTTTCTTTGGCGGCTCTCAGTCAAATTTGGGTTCCTAAATTGGCCCTCAGCTGTCAAAACTTTGAGAACCCCTGATGTAAGCAGTTTAATCCATGTAACTATGGTAAGGTTACAGGCATGGTAGCTAGGGTTAGGGTTACGTCCGTGTTGGATCATTAGTTTATGTAAGTAGTGTAATCCATGCAACTATGGTAACGTTACAGCGCATGGTAGCTGGGGTTTATTATCGGTCCTTGTTGTACGGACATTTGAATATGCGAGAGCAGTAACCATGATGGTGTGTTGTGTATATTGATTCGAAAGGTAATGTTAAAATACGTCAGGATGGCCCAGTGGTCTAAGGCGCTGCGGTCAGGTCGCAGTCTCCTCTGGAGGCGTGGGTTCAAATCCCACTTCTGACAAGACACATGGATCTCGTTGATTGTGATTATCTGTTCAAACTTAGTAATGTAGAGAACATTTCGAAAAGGTACGGAGATTTAAACTCAAAGTGACTGTCTGGCTACGGTGGGGTAGAGGAAGTGGGTAATGAGAGGGGTGTTATTTTGTCTCAATCTGTGTGTCTGTGCATTAGTTTATGCATGTAGTGTAATCCATTTAACTATGGTAACGTTACAGCGCATGGTAGCTGGGGTTTATTATTGGTCCTTGTTTTACGGACATTTAAACATACGAGAGCAGTAACCATGATGGTGTGTTGTTTTTATTGATTCGAAGGGTCTGATTACAATCGTCAGGATGGCCGCGTGGTCTAAAGGCCTATTTATGGTCGTTTTAGACGCAGAGACGTAAGCACGTAATTTACACAAGGGACTTGTTTTAGACACGTTTTGATTTACGGTCCCCGTAAGGACTGCGCGTGTTGCAAGGGGATTCTCCGCCAGAACAGTAGGGGGAGCAACGAACGAATCTGTGGGCGTGGAAGTGGAAATCGCTGGCTTGTTTATATTTATAATCATAGCCGCGGAAACGTATTAGGGGTTGCTGGAAAAAAAACCTCAGCCTGGACTAGACTCGCTACATTGATAAAAAAGATATATAGCAGCGCAGCTCAATTACACCAGTGCATGCGCGCACAGTCGAAAATCGATCGTTGTGTTTACACCATGGTTCACATCCAGCTGCTCACAGAACAAGTTTAGCGCGCCACCGCTCCCCTCATACTTTTTCATATAACTTTTTTTCAGCACTAGGTCATATGAGCATTAAATAAATGCTGCGTCTCAAAATGCCTTGGACAGCAGCGACGATGACCCGCTTTGCCACGGGCCGAAACAGTGCGGAGCGACCACAGCCAGAGCGAACACAGCGGGGCAGAGGAGTGTCAGGAATAGTCTTTTGTGTACACATCATTACGGCCTATTTGCACTACTGTTTAGTGGCAATGCAGTGTTTTATTCTATGCCTTTTAATTTTCGTATATTATTTCAATGAATACAATTTATTTATTTATAAAAACAAGATCTGGTCTTCAAATCTTTTTTCCAAACATAGGTCGGGTTTGTGCTTATATTCGGACCAATACGGTACAGCGGGCGCCCACATGACGTTAAGCATTTCCTGGTGCATAATGTGACGCTTCAGAACCTAAAATCCCGTTTCTCCCCGTTGACACAACACATAACCGGCGTTTTCAGAAATCTCCACTTTGGCCGGAGTTTTTATAATAAAATAATCGTTTTCTGTGATAAGACAGGGCCTCAGACAGGGGGTGCGGCAGCGCCCCCAGCACCCCTACTTCCCGCGGTACTGTTTATAATTATCATAATTCGTTCTTGTGTTTTCTTCTTCTCCTTCTTCAAAATACTTCATTCGCTTCTGTCACGGCCTTTTAAAAAATGGCGCTATTATGCTGTAAAACCGGAAATGTTGAGACTCCTGAAAGGATGTGGTTAGCTGGCCAATCACAGTCCTTGCGAGCTGCGTAGGGCCGTAGTGTTTTAGTCGCATAGTCAGGAATTTGGGCCGACGCACTTAAGCACGTAAGGGGGGATATTTTACTGCGCAAGGGGGGGTTATGTATCTTACGTGCTTACGCGTTACGTCTAAAACAGAGCATATATCGCCCTTTAGGCGCTGCGTTCAGGTCGTAGTATCCTCCGGAGGAGCGGGTTCGAATCCCACTTCTGACACTACATCTAGATCTCGTTGATGTGATTATCTGTTCAAACTTTGTAAAATGGACAACATTTGGAAAAGGTAAGGAGATTTAAACTCAAAGTGACTAACTGGCTATCGGTCCTTGTTGTACGGACATTTGAACATACGAGAGCAGTAATGGTGTGTTGTTGATTCGAAAGGTAATGTTGAAGTACGTCTGGAAGGCCGAGCATTCTAAAGGTGCGAACATATGGCGAGTGGATTATGGCGAGTGGATAGTGCCAGGATTCCCTGGAGAAGGATAACAACGAGTGAAATGAACGTGTGGAGAAGCTACGCCGCCGCCGTGTGGAGAGGATATGCACGCCGCCGCCGTTGGGACTGGGGTTCGATTCCCAGTCTATATATATAATTTTTTCTTCATTATTTTCTGGTATTAATATATCCAATGACTTGTTGATGAATAAGTTGATGACATTTAATAAAAAACGTTAGTTTTTATGTGTCAAAAAGACAAACTGTTTTAAAACAGATCTCAAAAATGTTTTGATGATTGTATGGGCATGATGTCACTTCATAGGGCAGAGGGGTATTCCACAAAGCCGGTTTTATCACATAACCGGGCAAATTAACCCAGGGTTTGCGGTAACCCTAGGGTTTCCGTTCCAAAATGAACACGGTATGTTAGTAACTATAGCAACATATACTCTGAATCAAACCTGGTCGGACCAGGTTTTGTGCAGGTTAGGTTTGGAACATAACCCGGTTTTGGGGATTTAAAGCTGCGTTCACCACAGATTCCATGTGTTCACAATGGCATGCCCTTTTGATGAGAGCCCTGTTGATACCGGAGCGCCAATTATTCGTGCAATCCACCGGGAGAGAGACCACGGCTATATCCGGATGACTTTTTGCTGGAGAGATACAGATTCTCACGCAAATCTTTAATATATTTAAATAGCCTTCTCTCTAGTTCAGGCGTTCTCACGGTGACGTAGGGTAGCAGGCGTCTTAGTGGCGACGAACTTATCCACACGTCGAGAGTAGACGTACATTTTGTCTGAATTTCCTTATGTACGTCGCCGTGACACCGCCGCCGGTGGACGGATCTTCCATGCCGTCGCCGTGACGTCGCTGCTGGTCTCTCGTCTGCAGTCCCAATCAATCCCATTCAAAATTTCACACGTTCCCACGGCGACGTAGGGTAGGCTGCTCCTTCGCCTCTTCCAGGGAATCCTTAGGTTTGGCACTATCCACTCGCCATAGACCATTTTGTGTCAAAAATGGTCAGAGATGAGACCGCTATGGCAAGCCGAGTGTGCCACAATTCGACTTCAATTAAACGCGTTCTGAAACGCCAGCACGCGTGCCCAGAACGCGTTTTGGTTTTCCAGAACGCGTTCCGGCGTTTCAGCGCGCGCGCCCAGAACGCGTTCCTATGGCGCGCGCGCCCAGAACGCGTTCTGGCTATGGCAAGCCGAGTGTGCCACAATTCGACTTCAATTAAACGCGTTCTGAAACGCCAGCACGCGTGCCCAGAACGCGTTTTGGTTTTCCAGAACGCGTTCCGGCGTTTCAGCGCGCGCGCCCAGAACGCGTTCCGGCGTTTCAGCGCGCGCGCCCAGCGTTTCAGCGCGCGCGCTCAGAACGCGTTTTGGCATTTCAGCGCGCGCGCCAAGAACGCGTTCCTATGGCAAGCCGAGTGTGCCACAATTCGACTTCAATTAAACGCGTTCTGAAACGCCAGCACGCGTGGCCAGAACGCGTTTTGGTTTTCCAGAACGCGTTCCGGCGTTTCAGCGCGCGCGCCCAGAACGCGTTCTGGCGTTTCAGCGCGCGCGCCCAGCGTTTCAGCGCGCGCGCCCAGAACGCGTTCTGGCATTTCAGCGCGCGCGCCAAGAACGCGTTCCGGCATTTCTGCGCGCGCGCTCAGAACGCATATTAGCATATTAACAGCACGCGTGCTGTTAATATGCTAATGCGCTCCTCCCCTCAATTTTCTCAGCCAATAGATTTGAGCCGTTTTCACCCAATCATATGCTAGGGCAAACACACAGACAACATCAGTAGAGACCAGGGCCCCGTTTCCCGAAAGCGTCGTTAGCCTAAGTGGATCGTGAAGTGCGTCGAAAGGGCATCGTAGAGTTTTCACCGCGTTTCCCGAAAGCATCGTGGGGAACGAACGTCTTGAAAACGCTCGTAGCTAACGAGTACTCCAGGGGTGCTCGTAGGTACTCGTAGGACTCTAAGAGAATCGTCAGCTATAGCCTCAGTGGCGACACCATCGGACATTCCGTCTATTGGATGCGTTTTAGTAAAACGCATTGCGCCTTTATGTTCTTAGTTTGGTAATTAATAAAGATTATTAATTAATTTATTAATAAAGATGTTAAAATGGCCAAAATAAAACGGGACAGTCCAGAAAATGTTTGCGCAGGCAGGGCACTCAAAATGTGTGAGAGAAAGTGGGGGGATTTGTGCAGACTGACATAGGCTACTCATAAAACGTAGCATAAAATAATGTACAAAATAAAATACAATTAAAAAAATTAAAAATAAAGAAATAAAATAAATTATAAAAAACAAGCAAAGGAGCAGGCAAAAGGCTGGGATATGGTGGGGATTGGTCACGTTGACGGGAATGTTTAGTGACATGTGGGAGGGTGGAGGGGGTTAAAAAAAAGTCTCAATCACTCTTCGACGCGCATGAAAACCAGCCGCGTAGTTATGAGGGAGGCCGTCCTCACACCGATCTTCCTCGTCGTCATCGTCCTCAGCGTCCTCCGGTTCAAGCAATGCCACCCCAGCCTTAGCTGCAATGTTGTGCAACATAGCCGTCACACATATCACGGCGCATGACTTGGCCGGCGAAAACTGGAGCCCTCCGCCTGACTTGTGAAGGCATCTAAAGCGCAACTTCTATGGAGTCAGTTTCCTGCCATAATTCAAACCTGAAAAAAAAAGTTTCAAAGGCTTGTAAGTCTGGGTTTGAAAACTCAACACCTTGTAATAAAGGTTTTGCAACACTGAAAAAAGAGATTATAACCTGAAAAAAAATAAAACTAAAATTCAAACATCTGTAAACATGATTTTGTGTTCTATTTTATCTTCTTCATCATTTTCACCAACACATTTTCAAAGTTCAAACAATTTCACCAGCGCATTTGCAGAGTTTCAAATCTGGCACTGTTCTAACAGTGTATTTCATTGTTTCCCGGTTTTGAAACCTTGTAAATGGGATTCTGCATACAGGTGTTCATACATTGAGAAATACGTTTTGAAAGGTTGAATATTTAGTTTTAAAAACTTGTAAAGGTGTACGTTTACGACATTGCAACGTATTTTTTCAGAACTGAGAGCACTGTCAATCACGAACAGCCCGGTGAACGGCACATGTGATTGGAATGTACGTCAGCCGAGAACAACCAATAGGTTTAGAGCTAAATGGTCCCGCCCCAGGAACGTTTTCAGATTCGACTGTCAGGAGTTTCAAAACGAGTGGCGTCAGAACACTGCCAATATTCACGTGACTCAAAGCTTGCGCTCAAATCTCTGAAAAGTCAGTGCTGAAAAGTCAGTTCTGAAAAAATACGTTGCAATGTCGTAAACGTACACCTTTACAAGTTTTTAAAACTAAATATTCAACCTTTCAAAACGTATTTCTCAATGTATGAACACCTGTTTGCAGAATCCCATTTACAAGGTTTCAAAACCGGGCAACAATGAAATACACCGGTAGAAAAGTGCCAGATTTGAAACTCTGCAAATGCGGCGGTGAAATTGTTTGAACTTTGAAAATGTGTTGCTGAAAATGATGAAGAAGATAAAATAGAACACAAAATCATGTTTACAGATGTTTGAATTTTAGTTTTATTTTTTTTCAGGTTATAATCTCTTTTTTCAGTGTTGCAAAACCTTTTTTACAAGGTGATGAGTTTTCAAACCCAGACTTACAAGTCTGTGAAACTTTTTTTTTCAGGTTTGAATTATGGCAGGAAACTGACTCCATAAACTTCCACCTCCCGATCGTGCGCTCAACGATGCACCGGGCCAGACGGTGGGCTTCGTTGTATTCCTCATCAATACATAGGCTACCTTACCCTATTTCCGGAGGGGCTTTTATAGCCAATCAAATTATCAATCAAGGAAACCCTTATGCGGAATCAGATTAAGTCGGCTCTCTTTGCTGCGCAAAGCATGTTTCAGAAATCAGCCCATTAAGATAAATGTAGTTGTCACACAAGCTATTTTTAATTTTTTGTCATATGGAATTATTTCAGGGGGGAAAATGCCGTGAAACGCACAGTGCATTCAGGATTAGGACTGATATATGTCGGTTTAAGCCTAATCAATTGTGTTTTAATGTCTTTAGCATTCATATAATTGCAGTCTATTTTTTTCGTAGGCTACTCTGCTGTTGTCCTTGATGGGGATATATTTTAACCCTTTTTAACACAATTTTCCTGCGACATTCCTGCGTCTCCCCCTCCTACAGAGCCCATTTAAGCACCGTGTCAGTAGACAGTTACAATCCTACGACGTCGTGAGTGCAGCGAATGCGCGTTCACGTTAAGAGGAGTTTCGGGAAACGCTCCAAAGAAATTATCGATGGATCGCAAGATCCATCGGGAGAATGATCGTACGAGCGAAGATCCATCGTTATCGGGAAACGGGGCCCAGAGCTCTTCTTTCGCGAATCAGTTTCTCTCACTCCTAATCAGGAGATTGTCGGCAGGTGCTGGTTGGACCGGGACCGCAGTGTATAGAGCCTGCCCAGACAGGCTTCTCCCTCCTCCCGGCATTTGATTTCTGCTGTTTGTTTGTAACACATGGACTGATGTTCACTTAATAACAATATAGTAATAACATACTAACTAACTAATATAAATATATGATTAATATATTCCTCACCATGACCTGACGTGTAGACACTGTGAAAAAGAAATAGGAAAAAGGTGACCAAAACGTTTCACTAAATTAAAGGCTATGAGTGAGTTTGTAGGTGAGTTACAAATGTATCAAGAGTAGAGGCCAGTTTAATGTGAAAAGGGATGGTTAAATGGTAAATGTTGTGAATATTTTGGGGGCAATTTTGGCTGCAATATTTTCTGCATTTATATAGGCTATACACCAACTATTTATGTAATGTGACAGGAGCAGGATGGAAGTCTTCCTAAAGGGCTTGGTCTGTTGGGTACCAATACCTACCAGTTGGTTACCAATAGTATCAGTTGTAGTAGTATCTATCTCCTCACCTCCCTATATTATATATATATATATATATATATATATATATATATATATATATATATATATATATATATATATATATATATATAGTTTTTTCTATCTGTCTCATTCCAACTGATGAAGTGAATTATACCTCGTCTTATAGGCTACTACCACGTACAGGCTAAAACCTGCAACTGCATGTTAATACTTCAGACGGACTTATTTACTTCTAATGGAATTTTAACTCTAACTTCTGAACTCTTTTATTGTTTTTATTGTACTCAGAAGACGAATAAGCTGACTCATGTAATGCTGTAATAAATAAATGTAATAAACGATACGCTATAAATAAAAGTATTTTTTAATGATGCTATCATAGTTGCCACGGCACTTACCATACACAATGTTCGGTCAAGTAGCTTAGATAGTGTATAGTCAAAGTGTATGTACTTGTAGTGTTCACCACCTCCACATTAACCACCTAATTTGAAACATCTTAACATCTTTCGACTTTAAGAACGACACAACAGAAAAGATTCGGGAAAGAAGAGCTCTGGTCTCGACTGATGTTGTCTGTGTGTTTGCCCTAGCATATGATTGGGTGAAAACGGCTCAAATCTATTGGCTGAGAAAATTGAGGGGAGGAACGCATTAGCATATTAACAGCACGCGTGCTGTTAATATGCTAATATGCGTTCTGAGCGCGCGCGCAGAAATGCCGGAACGCGTTCTTGGCGCGCGCGCTGAAATGCCAAAACGAGTTCTGAGCGCGCGCGCTGAAACGCTGGGCGCGCGCGCTGAAACGCCGGAACGCGTTCTGGGCGCGCGCGCTGAAACGCCGGAACGCGTTCTGGAAAACCAAAACGCGTTCTGGGCACGCGTGCTGGCGTTTCAGAACGCGTTTAATTGAAGTCGAATTGTGGCACACTCGGCTTGCCATATCTGGCATTTCAGCGCGCGCGCCAAGAACGCGTTCCGGCATTTCTGCGCGCGCGCTCAGAACGCATATTAGCATATTAACAGCACGCGTGCTGTTAATATGCTAATGCGCTCCTCCCCTCAATTTTCTCAGCCAATAGATTTGAGCCGTTTTCACCCAATCATATGCTAGGGCAAACACACAGACAACATCAGTCGAGACCAGAGCTCTTCTTTCGCGAATCAGTTTCTCTCACTCCTAATCAGGAGATTGTCGGCAGGTGCTGGTTGGACCGGGACCGCAGTGTATAGAGCCTGCCCAGACAGGCTTCTCCCTCCTCCCGGCATTTGATTTCTGCTGTTTGTTTGTAACACATGGACTGATGTTCACTTAATAACAATATAGTAATAACATACTAACTAACTAATATAAATATATGATTAATATATTCCTCACCATGACCTGACGTGTAGACACTGTGAAAAAGAAATAGGAAAAAGGTGACCAAAACGTTTCACTAAATTAAAGGCTATGAGTGAGTTTGTAGGTGAGTTACAAATGTATCAAGAGTAGAGGCCAGTTTAATGTGAAAAGGGATGGTTAAATGGTAAATGTTGTGAATATTTTGGGGGCAATTTTGGCTGCAATATTTTCTGCATTTATCTAGGCTATACACCAACTATTATGTAATGTGACAGGAGCAGGATGGAAGTCTTCCTAAAGGGCTTGGTCTGTTGGGTACCAATACCTACCAGTTGGTTACCAATAGTATCAGTTGTAGTAGTATCTATCTCCTCACCTCCCTATATTATATATATATATATATATATATATATATATATATATATATATATATATATCTATATATATATATATATATATATATATATATATAGTTTTTTCTATCTGTCTCATTCCAACTGATGAAGTGAATTATACCTCGTCTTATAGGCTACTACCACGTACAGGCTAAAACCTGCAACTGCATGTTAATACTTCAGACAGACTTATTTACTTCTAATGGAATTTTAACTCTAACTTCTGAACTCTTTTATTGTTTTTATTGTACTCAGAAGACGAATAAGCTGACTCATGTAATGCTGTAATAAATAAATGTAATAAACGATACGCTATAAATAAAAGTATTTTTTAATTATGTTATCATAGTTGCCACGGCACTTACCATACACAATGTTCGGTCAAGTAGCTTAGATAGTGTATAGTCAAAGTGTATGTACTTGTAGTGTTCACCACCTCCACATTAACCACCTAATTTGAAACATCTTAACATCTTTCGACTTTAAGAACGACACAACAGAAAAGATTTGCGAAAGAAGAGCTCTGGTCTCGACTGATGTTGTCTGTGTGTTTGCCCTAGCATAAGATTAGGTGAAAACGGCTCAAATCTATTGGCTGAGAAAATTGAGGGGAGGAGCGCATTAGCATATTAACAGCACGCGTGCTGTTAATATGCTAATATGCGTTCTGCGCGCCCGCACAGAAATGCCGGAACGCGTTCTTGGCACGCGCGCTGAAACGCCGGAACGCGTTCTGGGCGCGCGCGCTGAAACGCCGGAACGCGTTCTGGAAAACCAAAACGCGTTCTGGGCACGCGTGCTGGCGTTTCAGAACGCGTTTAATTGAAGTCGAATTGTGCGACTGGATTTAGGAGTCCGAGGAAGGAAACCCAAACGCCGCCGTGTTTGGGTGGATGATAGAGCTTGGATCGGGTTAGATTAAATAATCTCGGATATAAATAACAATAATCGGGTTAAATAACTTCACATGGTGTGTCTGGTGTGTTTCCAGCATTCGTAGTCAGCAGAGAAATAGTCCGCCAAGACGTTGAGGTTGCTTAGCAATCAGAGACTCTGTCCATGCAAGTGAACGGAGCGTTCACTCTTCGTCATAACTATCAAACCAAACATCCTTCACATTCACCGAGCGAACATTATGAAAGTAAAATGCACATTTCTCGCTAGAAATGTTTCCATAAACGCATTTAATGGCGTAACTATGTTACTATTTCCACCCAGAATAAAGAAAAATGTCGGCCGTATGCTTCTGTGCAAGCGACACTACTCTCTGCCAGTGACGTCGGGACAAGCTCCACGCAGTTTGGCTATTGCGGCTAAGTATCACGCGTATGAGCGTAAAAAGTTCAATTTTTTGAACTCCTCGCGTACTCGCGTATATATACGCGCCTCATACGCCCCTAACGCGAGTAAAATGTTGCTTGGTACGCATGATACGCGTGTACACACCTCATACGCGCGTAAACCAATGGTTCCCTATGGAAAAATAACCGATTTTATACACTTCTATACGCGAGGTACGCGCTTGGTGTGTTCGCACCTTTAGGCGCTGCTTTCAGGTCGCTGTCTCCTCTGGAGGCGTGGGTTCGAATCCCACTTCTGACACTACATTTTGATCTTGTTGATTGTGATTATCTGTTCAAACTTTGTAATATGGAGAACATTTGGAAAAGGTAAGGAGATTTAAACTTTAGTAGTAGTGTAATCCATGTAACTATGGTAACGTTACAGCGCATGGTAGCTGGGGTTTATTATCGGTCCTTGTTATACGGACATTTGAACATACGAGAGCAGTAACCATGATGGTGTGTTGTGTTTATTGATTCGAAAGGTAACGTTAAAATACGGTTTGTTGGCTGTGTGGTCTAAGGCGCTGCCTTCAGGTCGCTCTCTCCTCTGGAGGCGTGTGTTCGAATCCCACTTCTGAAACTACATTTTGATCTTGTTGATTGTGATTATCTGTTCAAACGTTGTAATATGGAGAAACATTTGGAAAAGGTAAGGAGGTTTAAACTCAAAGTGCCTGGCTGGCTACTTTGGGGTAGTAGAAAGGGGAAATGAGAGGGGTGTCTTTCTGTCTCAATCTGTGTGTTTGCACGTCCGTGTCGGTGCATTAGTTTATGTAAGTAGTGTAATCCATGCAACTATGCTAACGTTACAGCGCATGGTAGCTGGGGTTTATTATCGGTCCTTGTGGTACGGACATTTGAACATACGAGAGCAGTAACCATGATGGTGTGTTGTGTTTATTGATTCGAAAGGTAAAGTTGAAATACGTCAGGATGGCAGAGCGGTCTCAGGCGCTGCGTTCAGGTCGCAGTCTCCTCAGGAGGCGTCGGTTCCAATCCCATGTCTCGTTGATTGTGATTATCTGTGCAAACTTAGTGTTATGGAGAAAATTTGGAAAAGGTAAGGAGATTTAAACTCAAAGTGACTCGCTGGCTAAGGTTGGGTAGTGGAAATGGTTAATGAGATGGTTGTCTGTGTCTCAATCTGTGTGTGTGCGTGTGCATTAGTTTATGTAAGTAGTGTAACCCATGTAACTATGGTAACATTACAGCGCATGGTAGCTGGGGTTTATTATCGGTCCTTGATTTACGGACATTTAAACATACGAGAGCAGTAATCATGATGGTGTGTTGTTTTTATTGATTCGAAGGGTATGATGAAATTCGTCAGGTTGGCCGAGCGGTCTAAGGCGCTGCGTTCAGGTCGCAGTCTCCTTAGGAGGCGTGGGTTCGAATCCCACTTCTGACAAGACGTATGGATCTCGTTGATTGTGATTATTGCTGTGTGTGAAAGACTGACACGCACACGTGTTGCTTCAGAACGTACACTGCATTTCTTTACTTCAGTCTCATGTGTCGATCAACACTTCCTTGTTTTACAATGCGCGAGCATTACACATCACGTCGCATCCCATAATAATCACACAGTCTCTTAAAGGAACCGTAACCACTATTTAGCAACATACAGCAAACCCATGTATCACAGTGTGACCATGTTATTAGAACATAACATTATTAGAACATAACATTTTCCTCCCCCCACGAAAAAGCAAACAGCATACCACCCCAACTAACAACCAACCCAAACATTCGTCAAGAAAACTGAACATCTAATCAAGATATCAAAATGTACTAGGCAAGAATCTGTGAAGGCAACCGCTAGACTAAACATGGTAATTCGTGACATAGTCCTGCAATGGCAACAGGCCGAGCCCTGGCCCGCACGGCCTCGGGTCCGGCACACACAACCTCCTGGCGTGGTGCTGCGGGGGGTGCAACCGGGGCCAGGGGTGGGCCCGGATCAGTGGCCACGTTGCAGGGGAATGGTGACTGGACTCGTGCCGTGGCCAAGTGCTCAGAGAGGGGTGCCGGGACTTTCCTCAGCCTACTAGCATGACACCGTGATCCGTCGTCGAGCAGAAATTTGGCGGGGCCAAGAAGGCGACTGATCTGTCTGGGTTGGGTCCAGAACGAGGCCAACTTGTTGTGTCGCTGCGGCCGTCGAGCCCTGACCCAGTCTGAGACCTGAAGGGACGGTGGCCTCGCCCTGCACTTCCTGTCCACCCTTACCCTCCTCTTCTGCTGCCGTGCAGCAACAGTCTCTCGGATTCGGGCCAGGGAGGGCATGGGAAAGTCACTATTTGGTGCTCGGAGCCTATGTAATGGCAGTCCCAATTCTCGTCCGAGCATCAGAAACGCTGGTGACACAAGCGTGGTGGAGTGATGGCTTGCTCTGTAGTGCAGGTTGAGTGCCTCCTCGAATGCACAGCCTTGGGGCCAGGTGTGCACGAATCCCGTTCTTCAGTGTTGCATTAAAACGCTCTACTCCACGTTGGCCTGTGGGTGGTAAAAAGCGGTTTGGATGTGCTTGACACTCCTGCTGGCAAGAAAGTCAGAGAACTCCACAGATGTCATCTGCGGGCCATTATCTGTTGTTATGGCCCGAGGCACGCCCCAGCGGGCAAAGAGGCCATCCAGTATCCGAACCATGACGTGCGACGTCACCGTCCCCACTGGCACAACCTCCGGCCACTTAGAGTGGAGGTTGTAAATGACCACCAGGAAGCGCTAGTGGTGGGGAACACCACGGCCATGGATTTCCCCACAGATGTCCAGCTGTACATGTTCCCAGGGACGTGAAGGCCAGGGGAGCGGTTGCAGGGGAGGGGTTGAAGGGGGTCCGGTTTTCCCACTGAGGAGGCACGGTGAGCAGTCCTGGACCAGATGTTCAATAACGCGGTCGATGGCTGGCCACCACACCAACTCACGGCACCGCTGCTTGAGTTTCACGATTCTCAGGTGACCCTCATGTGCCATTGACAGGACACGTGCACGCAAAGTGTTTGGGACGACGGTGCAGAGCCCCCTCGAGACACACGTGTCTGCCCAGCAGGAGAGCTCATCTTTCACCCGAGCAAACGGTTTCAACTCTTCCGGGATGTGGGACGGCCAGCCGTTTCTGATGTAGGTGCACAGCTTGGATAGTATCGGGTCTCGTCCTGATTCAGTGTTCAGTTCCTCCAGTGTGACTACTGGCTGCAATGGTGCATAGAGTGCTTGGATGAGAGCTGGTTCTTCATCGTGTGATGGTACAGAAGGGTTTGGGGCTGCGATGGAGCGAGAAAGGAGATCTGCCACCACGTTTTTACCTGCCCGGCGTGAAGATAGAATAGAATAGAAAGCCTTTTATTGTCATTGCACGAGTCAAGTACAACGAAATTTTTAGTAAGCTTTCCCAATTGGTGCATTCGAGAAATAAATAAATATATAAATAGAACAAGAACAACAGTATACCAAATAGAAATGTAAATAATGTAAAATATTAAAGTAAAATAAAGTAAAGTACAATACAGCAGTGGGAGGTTAGGGGGGGGTCAGTCAGTCGGGGGTCAGTGCATGTGTGTGTTCAGGGTGGATACAGCTTTTGGGAAGAAGCTGTCTCTGAACCGTGAAGACCTGGTTCTGATGGACCTATAGCGCCTGCCAGAGGGCATCAGGTCGAACAGGTGAAAGCCAGGGTGGGAGCTGTCCTTTGTGATTCTCTCCGCTCTGCTTAGGCAGTGGGAGATGTATATGTCAAGATGAGGTCATAGTGGTACTGGCGGAGGCATTCCGCCCAGCGACGGAGTCGGAGAGGCTTGTGTCCCGAACCTGACGTGGAGAGCACCGTTGTGAGGGCCTGGTGGTCCGTCCTGATGGTGAAATGACGGCCATAGACATACATGTGCCACCTATCGCACGCCCACACACAGGCCAATGCTTCACGTTCACCCACGGAGTACCGCTGCTCAGTGGGTGTCAGGGCCCGAGATGCGAAGGCGATTGGCCTCTCCGTGTCGTCATGAAGCTGTGACAGGACAGCTCCAACTGCAGCAAAGGAGGCGTCGCAGGTGATGAAGGTTGGGCTCGAGAGGCTGAAATGGGCGAGGACAGGAGGGTGAGGTTAATTGTTTTTTTCAGCATGAAAAATGACTCAGAGCACTGTGGTGACCAAGCCCACGGCTCCTCCTTCTTCAGGAGCTGGCGGAGGGGTGCTGTCGTTTGTGAGTAGTTGGGCAGGAAACGCAAAAAATAAGCCGTCATTCCTAGGAACGATGCAACCTGTGTGATGGAGGTTGGTTCAGGGATGTGTTGTATTGCGTCAACGTTGGAGGAGAGAGGTGCAATGCCATCAGCTGCGAGGCGGAATCCAATAAAGTCCACAGTCGGTACTGAGAAGAGACATTTCTCCCCGTTCAGTGTCAGGTGATGTTTGGTGAGGGCCACAAACACTCTGTGTAAGCGGGCATCGTGGGCGGCTTGGTCTGGCCCATGCACCACAATGTCGTCCAGGTAAACTGCTGTCCCCGGGACCCCAGCGAGAATTGTAGACATGACCTTTTGGAAGCAGCTGGGGGCAGAGCTAAGACCAAACGGCATGCGTGTGTACCTGAACACCCCAGCGTGTGTCACAAATGCTGTCAGGTCCCGGCTGGCCGGGTGAAGTGGAACTTGCAGGTATCCCTGGCGTAAATCCACCTTTGTGAAGACCGTTGATCCATGGAAAAGAGAGGTGAGCTCCTCAGCTGTAAGTAAAGGATATTTGTCTGGAATGACAGCTTTGTTGACCTGTCACAGATCCACACAGACCCGGAGGTCCCCTGACTTTTTCTGTGCGACCACCAGGTTTGAGATCCAAGGTGCTGCATTTATTGGCTCGATGATGCCCTCTTCTAGCAGGGAGGTGAGCTCTGCAGTGACGCCCTCCCGGAAGGTGAGTGGCAGGAGCCTGAGGGGCTGCATAACTGGTGTCACGGCAGGGTCAACCAGGGGCCAATGAGTGAATGCTGTCAAGCGGCCCAGGCCGTCGAACAGCGCTGGCCACTGCTGGTGCATCGTTGGGAAGACCTGCATTATAGCTCTTCCACTATTGTCCATCAGAGAGAAGCCCAGTGCAATGAAGAGATCGAGGCCAAGAAGGTTGGTTCCCCGCTGTGCCACATGAAAAGGGAAGGAGGGAAGGTGTATCGTACCATAGCGGACAGGCAGGTCAATTGTGCCCACCATCTCGATGGCAGAATTTGCATATCCCCGCAAGCTTGTGGATGGGGGTCCCAGTGGCATGCGGGAAAATAATTTCCTGTATGTTGCCAAATTGAGGAGCGACGCTGCAGCCGCAGTGTCCAGGATAAGTGGCACGCTTACCTCCCCCAGCCGCACTGTGCAAGTTTTGAGTGATACTCGTGTAGAACGGATATTACTAATTTCTGTGTGTCCGGAAGTGGACTGAGGAAGCCTGTGCTGCCGTGCTTCATTGGTTGGAGCTGAACGACAGACTTTAGCAAAGTGGTTTAATCTAGAACAGTTTCTGCAAACCTGTCCACGGCAGGGCACTGTGATGCTCTTGTAGCATGAGAACTGGATCCACAGTTGCCGCAATTGCGTCTGGAGCCCACAGTGGGGCGCTGTCTATTCATTTGTTGCACAGGCAGGCTGTCACCGCTATCAGTGGACGGGAAAAACGGGGACGTTTCTGCGCGCTGCAGCTGTGGCGCTAACACTGTGTGGTGAGCAGGGCTGGTCAGCAGAGTAGAGCATTCTAGAGCACATTCCACTTGCAACGCTATTTTGATTGCATCAGTCAGTGTCAAATCATCAGGTTCCATAAGCAGTTTTTCCCATGTCTTGTCACATGACGTGCCTTCTATCAGCTGGTCTCTGATCATTTGGTCATGCAATGCTCCATACTCACAGGCTCGTGCCAGCTCACGTAGGTCAGCCAAAAAAGTCTGTATGAACTCGCCGAATCGTTGGTGGCGCTTCCCTGAGTTTGTACCGCCGTATCAGGGACACGTTGTTTCCCAGAGAAATGGTCAGTCAGCAGCTTGACTGTATCCTCGAAAGCTGTTGCTGAGCCGAGCGCTCCAAGAACACGCTGGCCCTCGGTACCGAGGCAGTGGACGAGGATAGCGGTCTTTCGCTTGTCGGGAAGCTCGTCGTCTGAGAATCCGAGCGCATCAACATAGGCATTAAAACCTGTCAGCCACCGTGTCCATGGCACTGCGGGTTCCCCGGGTACCGCGGGAAACACTTCGGGTGGGGGAAGGCTAAATCCAGCCATCCTTGTCGCCAAATGTTGTGTGTGAAAGACTGACGCGCACACGTGTTGCTTCAGAAAGTACACTGCATTTCTTTACTTCAGTCTCATGTGCTGATCAACACTTCCTTGTTTTACAATGCGCGCGCATTACACGTCACGTCGCATCCCATAATAATCACACAGTCTCTTAAAGGAACCATAACCACTATTTAGCAACAAACAGCAAACCCATGTATCACAGTGTGACCATGTTATTAGAACATAACATTATTAGAACATAACAATTATCTGTTCAAACTTAGTAATATGGAGAAAATTTGGAAAAGGTAAGGAGATTTAAACTCAAAGTGACTCGCTGGCTAAGGTTGGGTAGTGGAAATGGTTAATGAGATGGTTGTCTGCGTGTCATTCTGTCTCAATCTGTGTTCGTGCGTGTGCACGAAACATACGAGAGCAGTAATCATGATGGTGTGTTGTTTTCATTGATTTGAAGGGTATGATGACATACGGCATGATGGCCGCGCGGTCTAAGGCCCTGCGATCAGCTCGCAGTCTCCTCTGGAGGAGCGGGTTCGAATCCCACTTCTGAAACTACATCTAGATCTCGTTGATTATGATTATCTGTTCAAACTTTGTAAAATGGAGAACATGTGGAAAAGGTAACGACATTTAAACTGAAAGTGACTGGCTGGCTACGGTGGGGTAGAGGAAATGGGTAATGAGAGGGGTGTCAATCTGTGTGTCTGTGCATTAGTTTATGTAAGTAGTGTAATCCATGTAACTATGGTAAGGTTACAGCGCATGGTAGCTGAGGTTTATTATCGGCCCTTGTATTTGAATATACAAGAGCAGTAACCATGATGGCGTTTTGTATTGATTGATTCGAAGGGTCTGATGCAATACGTCTGGATGGCCGAGCGGTCCAAGGCGCTGCGTTCAGGTCGCAGTCTCCTCTGGAGGCGCGGGTTCGAATCCCACTTCTGACACTAGGCAAGGCAAGGCACTTTTATTTATATAGCACATTTCATGCCAATGGCAACCCAAAGTGCTTTACACAAATACAATGAAGTGTTTTCCATAATAAAAGGAAGACAGAACAAAATATAAAAATTAAAATGCATAAAATCAGATAAAAAACATAAATAAAGTGAATAAAGGGTTATGTATAAGGGAGAGCATATAAAACAGAAAATTAGTCTAAGAAAAGGTAACAGAAAATAGATGGGTCTTGATACTGGTTTTAAAACTTTCAATAGAGGGTGCAGTTCTGATTGAAATTGGCAGCTGGTTCCACAGCTGAGTAGCATAAAAACTAAAGGCAGCTTCACCGCTTTTGGTTCTCACAGTTGGTTTTGTTAAAAACAGTTGGTCTTGAGATCTAAGAGGTCTAGTGGGGGTGTGGTATTGGAGGAGGTCTACGAGATAAGTGGGCCCCATTCCAGTTAGTGATTTAAAAACAAGCAACAATACTTTAAAATCTATTCTTTGACTGACAGGGAGCCAGTGTAGAGTTTTTAGTAGGGGTGTAATGTGGTCTGACCTCTTAGCTTTCATAAGGACCCTAGCACTACAACACTACATCTAGATCTCGTTGATTGTGATTATCTGTTCAAACTTTGTAATATGGAGAACATTTGGCAAAGGTAAGGAGATTTCAACTCAAAGTGACTGGCTACGGTTGGGTAGTGGAAATGGGTAATGAGAGGGGTGTCTGCGTGTCTTTCTGTCTCATTCTGTGTGTGTGTGTGTGCTCGTGGGCGTGTGTGTGCATTAGTTTATGTAAGTAGTGTAACCCATGTAACTATGGTAACGTTACAGTGCATGGTAGCTGTGGTTTATTATCTGTCCTTGTTTTACGGACATTTGAACAAACGAGAGCAGTAACCATGATGGTGTGTTGAGTTTATTGATTCGAAAGGGTATGTTATAATCAGTGTTGGGCGTAACGCGTTACAAAAGTAACGCGTTACCGTAATATATTACATTAGGCAGTAACGGAGTAATATAACGCGTTACCCTACATGCCCACTACCTCCGTCAGTCAACGGACGTGGGAAGGCGTTGCGGACTGATGAGGGAGTAGTCTTTGCAGATGCATCCGTCAGCCAATCAAATCGGTTCGCCGGGTTCTTCCCGCTTCTTCCTGCTTGTTGCGGGGCAAGATGACCCGCTTTCCCGCTTTCCAGTATCGTCAGAGCCCGAGTCGCGTCACAGTGCTTACATTTGCATACGCGATCTGATTGGATGACGGATCCGTCACTGCCGAAAAAGTTGAACATTTTTTCAACTTTTTGACTGAGTTGAAGGTTTCCAACGGAACGGACGGATCCACAATGCATTGCGCGTCCGTCCCCATTCAAAGTCAATGGAGATCAGTCAACTGACGGAGGTAGTGGGCACGAGGCGTTACTAACTATATTTTGGTGCAGAAATATAGAACGCATGCGTGCCCATCCCCCCACTCCGGTCCAACAACAATATAAAATGATACCGTAATGCACCTGTTCTTTGTCTTTGGATCTTTTGAATAAATGGATCAATACATGATGAATCACAATGATCGCAAGCAGAGGTCCGTGAGAGTTATTGAGCAGCAGATGAACCAGTCCAAAATCGCACACGTTAACGGAGCACTGAACTAGGCCCTCTCGGATGCCATTTGTTTCACTACGACTCCTTTCAGCTGCACACCACACCCCTCTTCCCCAGTGAGATAAGGGCTAATAAAACGCTTGAGGTGTTGTTTTGAGGACATGGCATGAAGGTAATTATTAGCCTTTGATTGATATCCAGACATTTTTTGCGGAGACACATTCCTGTTCCCCATTTGTATTGGAGTGAACGGAGATATCTACTTCTGGGTCCCATGATTTGAGGGACCCGTCCACAGCCCGCTTAAACAGCTGCAATATGGCCGCTGTGCACTGGTGGATTGCGGAAGTATGCAGTGTTCCTGGGGGCTTGGTTACAATCCGAGCCACACAGACTCCTACGGAGCCCCTCTGGTGACATCTGGGAAAAAAATATATATATGTTGACCCGATTTAGTGATCTGTTTGCATGACTTAATAATCTGTGGCCACAATTTAATAAATTGCGGGAACGAGATAATTCATTTCTGGCCACAGTTGAATTATTCGTGGGAACAAGATTGTGGAGTTATGTAAAGGATGAGACAAGAGACGGAGATGGGTCGAGTCAGCTTTACTCTCCACTTCAAAACAAACGAGTGTTACTCGCACATGAGTTCAAATCGAAACAGCAGAGAATCGGAACTGTCGTGAAACACTACCGGAACTGTTTACCTTAAAGGTACAGTCCCTTGGTGAATGTCTCACACATCAATTGTGGGTCACCACACAGGCCCCCCCAGAATTCACCCAAACCAACAGGTCCAAACCGAATAGGTAACACACAGAGAACATCGGACACCCACTAGCGTTAAACAGAATACACTAGTACAAAACAGTCCCTAGAAAAATCAACGCCTAGGGGGGCGGACCAGGCGGCCAGAACGGCTGCGCTTAACAGGAGAAGGGCAAGAGGCAGGAGCAGGTGTCGAGGCCGCCGCAGGATCAGGGGCCGAGGCTGCCGCAGGCGGGCGCCCCCGCCGCGGGGGCTGAGCCAGCTGGAGCGGTTCGCCAACATCCACATGAGCAGGCTTGAGCCGGTCTATAGCCACGGGGCCGTGGCGTCCGGAAGAAACTCCCCAGGGACGCGCAGGGGCTGGCCGTACACCAGCTCTGCCGACGAGGCCTGAAGATCGTCCTTGGGGGCGGAGCGAAGGCCCAGCATAACCCACGGGAGGCGGTCAGCCCAGTCGCCGCCCGTAAGGCTGGCCCTGAGCGCGGCCTTCATGTCCCGATGAAACCGCTCGCAAAGCCCGTTGCTCTGTGGGTTATAGGCTGTGGTGTGGTGGACCTTCACCCCCAGGACCCCGGCGACCGCAGTCCAAAGCTCCGACGTGAACTGCGGCCCCCGGTCTGAGGAAATGTCTGACGGTGTGCCGAAACGGGCCACCCAAGCCATAACGAACGCCCGGGCCACCTCAGCTGCTGTAGTGGAGGACAGGGGAACCACTTCTGGCCACCTGGTGGTCCGGTCCACCATGGTGAGGAGGTAGGTGTAACCACGGCAGGGTGAAAGCGGGCCCACCAGGTCCACATTCACGTGGTCGAAACGCCTCTCCGGCACTTTGAAGAGTGCCAAGGGGGCTTTGGTATGCCGAGTCACCTTCGCACGCTGGCACGCCACACAGACAGCAGCCCAGGCCCCTGACGTCCTTCCGCAGGCCCGGCCAGACGAACTTGGCCCCCACGAGCTTGGCAGAGGCCTTCACCCCTGGGTGGGAAAGGCTGTGGATCGTGTCGAAAACCTTACGCCTCCAGCCAGCAGGCACCATGGGGCGCGGTTGGCCAGTAAAGACGTCGCAGAGGAGCGCAGTGTTGGCCGTGCCAAACACCACATCCTCCATGAGGAGTGCCGTGGGGGCTGTCCTGTAGGCCTGCACCTCAGAGTCAATAGCCTGATCCCCAGCCATAGCTGCGTAGTCGAGGCCCAAGTGGACGGAACCAATAACCACCCGAGAGAGGCAGTCGGCTACAAAATTGTCTTTGCCGGCCACATGCTGACGCTGCTGTCGACCAGACCATGGCTCCGAAGACTTGGCCATGGCGAACGTCAGCGGCTTGTGGTCAACAAAGCTGTGAACGACGGCCCTCCAACAGGAAGCGCAAATGACGGGTGGCGAGGAAAAGAGCCAGGAGCTCCCTGTCGAAAGCGCTGTATTTCCTCTCGTTGTCGCGGAGCTTCCTGCTGAAAAAGGCCAGCGGTTGCCAGGCTCCGCCCACCCACTGCTCACACACAGCCCCCACGGCGTAATCAGAGGCGTCCGTAGTAAGAGCAACAGGGGCGGTCGGAAACGGGTGCGCCAGCAGAGCAGCATTGGCCAACGCGGGTTTTGGCAGCATCGAAGGCAGCCGTCATTTCCGTGGACCAATCCAACACGTCTGCAGGCTTCCTGCCCCGCAAGGCGTTGTACAAGGGTCGCATGACCTGGGCAGCATGGGGGAGGAAACGGTTATAGAAGTTCACCATGCCCAGGAACTCCTGCAGGGACTTCACAGTGCGCGGACGTGGGAAACTGGCGATGGCGTCCACCTTGGCCGGGAGGGGAACCGCCCCCTGCGGAGTGACGTGGTGGCCGAGGAAGGTGATGGATGACCGGCCAAACTCGCACTTGGCCGGGTTCACAATGAGACCATGCTCACTGAGCCGACCGAACAGCTGCCGTAGATGCGTCAGGTGGTCGTCCGCGGACGCACTGGCAACGAGGATGTCATCCAGATAGACGAACAGGAACGGCATGTCCCACAGCACAGAATCCATGAGGCGCTGGAACGTCTGCGCTGCACCCTTGAGGCCGAAAGGCAGCCTCAGGAATTCAAAAAGTCCAAAGGGCGTGATGACCGCCGTCTTGGGGACATCCTGCGGGCGGACAGGCACCTGATGGTAACCGCGTACCAGGTCCACCTTTGAAAAGACGGCGGCACCAGCCAGGTGGGCAGTGAAATCCTGAATGTGCGGTACCGGGTACCGGTCGGGGGTGGTGGCGTTATTCAAGCGACGGAAATCACCACACGGACGCCAACCGCCATCAGCCTTGGTCACCATGTGCAGGGGGGGAGGCCCACGGACTTTTGGAACGGCGTACGATGCCGAGGCGCTCCATGGTGGCGAACTCCTCCCTGGCGATCACGAGTTTGGCAGAGTCGAGGCGGCGGGCCCGTGCATAGACCGGGGGGGCCAACCGTGGTGATGTAGTGCTCCACACCATGCTTAGCCACAGCCGATGAAAACGTTGGCGTGGTGATTTCAGGAAACTCAGCCAGCAGGCGTTGATACAGGTCCCCGGTGGCAAACGTGTTCGCAAGACAAAGCCCCACCACCCCCCCCAGCGTGCAGGGGAACGAAGCAAAGGAGAGGGCGTCGATCAGGCGGCAGTTGGTAACATCCACCAGCAGCCTGTATGCACAGAGGAAATCCGCCCCCAGGAGTGGCGAGACACGGCAGCCATGACGAAATCCCAACCAAAACGCCGGCCGCCGAAACACACATCCACATACCTCGTGCCGTAGGTACGAATGGGTGTGCCGTTGGCGGCGTCCATCGGGGGGCCATGGCCGCCAGCCATAGTGTCCACAGGCGTTGCCGGCAGGATGCTGCGCTGAGCCCCAGAATTGACCAGCAGCCGCCGGCCGGACAAGGTGTCAGTGACGAACAACAGCCTGCAGTCCCGACCAGCGCTCACAGCTGTTAATGAGCGCTGGCCCGGGCTTTTCCCGGGGCCCCAAAACTGCAAGGCTGGCGACACTGCTTGGCCTTGGCCCCGAACCTGGCGTGGTAGTAACAACACCCGTCGTCATGCTGTCGGCATGACCACGGGAAGGCGGACCGCCTGCTTTCAGGGAAAGCAGGCGGTCCGCCTTCTCCAGCTCCGACAGTTCAAAAAGGTCCACGAGGAACGCCTTGAGTGCGTCGTACTTGCCGACAGCTGGAGGAGCCTCCAACCGCGCCATACACCTGGCCGTCGTCGAGGCATCTAAGGCTGCTACCACGTGGAAATACTTAGTCACGTCCTGTGTTATTCCTCTCAGCTGGAACTGGGCTTCGATATGCTGGAACCCCGACCGTGGGTTGTTCTGCCAGAAGTCCGGTAACTTGACGGTGGCAGCATAGATAGCGCCGACGTTAGCCGCGTCGATAGCCGCACCGCCAGCGGCGGCCGGCGCCGCGGCCGGCGCGTTGTTATCACCGTCGATGTGAAACATTTTACAGCCGTATCCAAGTCGCGTCGGAGGTCACCAATTGTGGAGTTATGTAAAGGATGAGACAAGAGACGGAGATGGGTCGAGTCAGCTTTACTCTCCACTTCAAAACAAACTAGTGTTACTCGCACATGAGTTCAAATCGAAACAGCAGAGAATCGGAACTGTCGTGAAACACTACCGGAACTGTTTACCTTAAAGGTACAGTCCCTTGGTGAATGTCTCACACATCAATTGTGGGTCACCACAAGATAATTAATTTGTGGCCACAGTTTAATAATTCGTGGGAACAAGATAATTAATTTGTGGCCACAGTTAAATAATTCGTGGGAACAAGATAATTATTTTGTGGCCACAGTTTAATAATTTGAGTGTGTTGTCTATTGTTGCAGCAGGGGTTAGACGCATGTCGGCTATGGACAAGATAGAAGAGATATCATTCTATTTTAACCTCGGAATGAATTACAATGACATTCTAAAGTCACTTGCTGTTAGGCAAGGAGTTATTCTAAGTAAGAAGCACTTAATTAGGCTGCTAAAAATGCACGGGTACAAACGAAGACAATATGATGACCTCGGTGACGTGATAGACTTTATCATGCAACAGCTGAAGGGAAATGGAAACCTGCATGGATACAGATGGATGTACAGCAAATGCATGAAACATGGCATCTGTGCAAAAAAGGAAGATGTGCGTTTGATTCTTGCAGCTCTTGATCCTGACTCTTCAGCCATGCGCCGTTCCAGGCGATTAAAACCGCAGGATGTATTTTTCTGAAGGACCTAATCATATGTGGCATACCGATTCATACGATAATTAAAACCATATGGAATCTGCATCAATGGTTGCATAGACGGCTTTTCCCGTAAAATAATTTGGCTTAAAGCGGCATACACCAGCAGTGATCCACATGTCATTGGAGGATACTTTATGGAGGCCTTAGAGCAGTTCGGTGGCTGTCCCCGGATCGTCAGGACTGATTTCGGAACGGAGAATGTAGTTGTCCGCGACATCCAGACCTACCTCCGCCTCAGTGATGTTGACAATAGATCAGGTGAAAAAAGCTACATCGCAGGAGCAAGTACTTCAAACCAAAGGATTGAGAGCTGGTGGGGGATACTACGCAAAGAAGGAATGCAGAACTGGATAAAGCTTCTTGGCGAAATGAAAGACGAGGGCCTATTTCTTGGCGACTTCCTGGACAAATCGCTTATGCAGCTAAGCTTTCGGAACATTATTCAGGTGAGGATAAGAAAGCCTGGGGTTTATTCGGACAGCTGTTCTATTCCTTGCACATATGAATCATGTAGCCTTTTGTAATGTTAAAGACAGCATTAACAGTTAATAGGCTATGACTTTATGTTGCAGACGTGCAGTCAAACACTCAATATTGAATCGCCTATAAGCGTTTCAGCACCACTGGAAAGCAGTAGCAAGAGCAGTAGTTGTAGATCCCAGTGGGAAATCAACAGTATAAAGTAGTTGTATGAGTCCCAATCTTGAAAAATAACTGAAAATATATTTTCTGTAGAATAAAGCAATGCTAAATTAATTTCTCAGCAAACATTTTATTTTTGTGTCACCTTAGCCTCTAATGGCTCTAGAACCATTTTATGAACCATACTTATTCTCATTTCAGGAGGAGCTGGATGAGATCAAGGCAGTCTGGAACAGTCATCGCATTCGGCCAACAAAGAATCCCAATGTACCCAGTGGGATTCCTGACATGATGTTTACTGTGCCACAGCTCTGGTTTTCTGAGGACTTAATCGTTCCACACAATGACCTTGATGACTGCAAACAGGCGTGCAAGTTCCTCTCATCTGTCCCATGTGATGAAGATATATTTGACCTTTGTAGTATCGTCATGTCAGAGTCTGGCCTTTCTTTTCCCACAAACAAATCCCAAGCCCAGGAGTTTTACTTGACACTTCGAGAAGGGCTTCGCCCCCTTGTCTATAATTGAGCAGCCACTGAAGTGGTATTCAAAGATCCAGGGTCATTGATATGTACTAGTTTACTGTTGTACCTATTGTGTACAAAAAAGAAAAAATTTTTTTTTCTATATTTGTATTTCATTTTAATCAAGGCTTGTAGATATAACATATAAAAAGCATATTTCAACGCATGGGGAAGGGATTATCGGTTTTGTAAATATCACGTATATATCAATGGTATAACCGATCAAATGAATGGTAAAATCCTTTTTAATGTTCACACTTTTGAAGTCCCTCATATGTTTTCGTTATCTGGACTTTATCTGAAAAAGTTTTTTTGAAATATCCAATCATAGGAAGTGTTAATGTGCAATAAATATTAAAACATAAAATACTGTTGACTGGTTTTTATTTCAACGGAAAAGGGGGGAGAATTGATTTCAATACAAAAGAAGGAAGCTTTTAACGGCCTGTGCAAATCATTTGTAACACTGATACACAATGAACATATTGCCAGAAGCAGTACCGACCTGAACTGCACAAACTGGTGGTGCACAGATTGCTTTAACAGTTAAACCAAACATTAACTAACAAACATGCTTGTCAGCATTTTCCATAGAAAAAAAAAATGGCTGCATTTCATCATAGTGACAATTATGTGTCCATAGAATCAGCCTTAGTTGGCTCAAAATATTTAGATTATGTCCATAACCCAGATGGAGCTCCTAAGCACAAGGTCGAAATCATTTCGAAGGTCGGGGTAATTTTGGTAGTTGGTCGGTATGGTATAGCAGCCACATGTGTGGGCCTGAGGTCGGCACTGAAAGTCTGTTTTTTGAATGAACTGAACTACTATTGGTTTCTCAAATAAAATGTCAGAAACACAGAAATTATTAGAGGATAGTTTTGTCTGACTCCCCTTTGTATTTCTTCAGATGTCTTGCCACGGTGTTTTGGACTGCAGTCATCTCCTCCGGGAATTTTAGAAGTTCCCTAACACGTTTTGGTGTAGGCACACGTTCTTCCATCATGTCCACAAGCCTCCGTGGATACAAAGTGTCTGCCAGAGTTTGCAATATGGGCTTCCAGCATTCAATGACAAACATAGGAGTTTGGATCAGGGTTTTGTGTCCCAACTGTGACACAAGTGCAGCAATTGTCTCCTCAGAGGCAAGGTGGTGGCAGTCATGTGCCTCCAGCACATCCAGCAGGTCATCTTTTTCAACAGACTCAAATGATTCAAGGGCACACTCAGAATTTTTCTCTCTTCTTTGGAGACATACTGCAGGAAGCTGTCTGTCACACTGCTGTAATTTCTTCCATACAGGATTTCTTCTAAAAAGGGAAGAGGGAGAAGCAGCGGGAAATACTTCACAGTCGTCCAGCCAACAACGAGAATTCTTGCAACTGCCTGCCATTCTGCATTCTGGTATTCATGCCTTAGATAAGGTGTCTTGACATCTGTACCCAACGTACACCGGCTGTAAAACTCCCCCCAGAATTCTGAGAGGCAATCACGGAAAACACCAGAGCCTTCCCCTTCCTCCAGTTCACCATTAGGAAGTTTCCTCTTGATGTTAACCTCTTTGTTGGCTATATCTGGGTCAATAAAGGCTGCCATGAGGTCAGCAAGGCAGTAACCTCTTCGCACTTCCACTATGACTGTTGGCTTTGATCCCTCCCAGGGCAACGTGCCATCAATTTCAAAGACATCACCAAGTGCTGCTCCAACAGTTACTTCACCATCAGGGGAATTGTTAAGCAGCATCTCCACATCTTGGGCCACTGTTGAACCTTGGTCTTCCTGTCCTGGCTCTATCCTGAAATACTCTCCTGTAATTTCGAAGGCTCCTTGGTCTTGTCTGCTCCTGCATCTATGTTGGGGTCATCCAGAAGTATGACATCTGAGTCCTGTAGGACGTTTAAGTCAAACGTGATGACTTCTGGTTCTGTTCCTGGGACTGAATATAAATTGTGTGCAGCATTTCCTGTGACCTCTGATGTTGTTGCTTCTTCATCTTTGCTATGATCATGATTCGTAGTGTACAGATGCAGTCTCAGGAGCTTGACTTTGTTTTTCTCATACAAGTCATCCACAGTGGAATTTTGATCTACTTCGCCTTGTGAGAAATCAAGAATTCTGTGATGATGACTTTCCAGCATTAGTGACTTGCAGAAACCGTTTGGAAAGAAAAGGGATTCTGCCAATCGTTGAATTTCGCTGACTTTAGTGTATCTTTCTACACTGACATGTCTGGTTCCACCTCCCTTCACAGCCCTCACTTGTTTGAATTCATTTTTGATTTTGTTGAAGTTCATCCATCCAATTTCAACCCTCTTTAATGGTCTTTTTGCATTTTTATTTCCCTGCATTTTCTCAGAAGTCCCCATTCTTTTGACTCCCCTGCTATCCATAGCAGAGGACTTTGCCCTTACTCTATTAAGTAGGTGACTTCTCCTGGCAGCTCCTGTGTCTAACTGATGACTGTTGCGCCAGAAGGCAACAGTTGCCAATCTGTCCCCATAGTGTGGAATGTATTTTGCGAGATCTTCTTCACTCATCAGTGGAATACCTGAAGAATCAATCTGCAAAATATGAATGAAGACAAAAATATATTTAAGTACAATTATTGTGTGTGACAGACGGACACATTTTCCCAATTTAATTACTTTTTTTCCCTATTAATGACACATTTTAAAGCTGAATGATTTAACTATAATTAAACCACAGCAGAAAGAGTTAGATAAAAATTGCATACTTGACAGCTACACCAGCAAACAGCAATTGTCAGGGGCGAGCTAACCCTGCGTTCACACCAAAAGATGCATTTGCTGCCCGTACGCGTTGTCGCCGAAGTTTTGCGGCGCAGCAAAACTTTTGCAGCTTTTGCTGCGCCGCAAAGGTTTTGCCCGCGGTGCTTCTGAATTCATTCACAACCATGGCCGACATTACGCGCAGGCGCGTGCCGTCCATATGGGCAGGTGGGGCGGCGATCACTCCCTGCAAAAGCAGGCTCCCAAAAAAAATAGTTCCTCAGTAAATCAATGCTCCAAGTTTATTTTTAATAATGTGATTGTCACATTAACTATCTATAGTTTCTGTAGGCTTTCCGACTATTTTTGGTCTGTTGATATCAAATTGATGGTGGCGATTCTAGTTGAGTTTAACGTGTCATGCAATGTGGGGCAGCGCTCAACGACCGCGTCCCTCCGTATGTTTCTCGCACTGCAGGCTGCAATAAGAATTCCAATCCGCGCTTAAGACGCCCATATGGTCATAAAGTAGTCTGCCCCATGGTCATATTCTAGGACTGTTGTTTAAAGAAGAGATTTGCACACATCGTCGGGCCAAGTTCCAAATCGAAGGTCTGCTTGATTGATGACTTGTATTACTTTTCATGTAGGCTATTTGCAATGCACTCGCTAACTGTACGTCCACACCAGAAGCGACCTGAGCTACCAAATCGCCGGAAGTCATTCACTTTCTATGGTCAAGAGCGACCAAAGCGACCAAAGCGACCAACGCTACCAGCGGCCAAAGTTGAGTGACCAGAGCGTCCAATGAAAGTTGAAAAATGTTTAACTTTATGCAAATTACTATGACGCGTTTCAGCGTCCCAACGCTGACAGCCAATGGGAATGTAGACGCTCTTCGCTTGCGTGGATTCCAGGGAACACCGGCAGGCACTTTTGAATTGTACGTCATGAGCGACTTGAGCGACCAAAGCAAACAGAAATATTCGCAGCGAAACTTTATGAGCTTCTGGTGTGGACGTACAGTAAGCCTGTTGTTAAAATAAGATATGGAAGAAATAACTTCCCTAGGGACATCATATGACGAGTGTTGCGGATGGCACTTCAAAAGCCTGCAGTAACATTAGGCTATTAGTTTATTTTTAATTCTTACCCTGCGTTCACACCAAAAGATGCAAAAAGTTGACGCGCGTCGTGATCCCATTCAAAGTGAATGTAGAGACGCGTTGCTGCTTTGCTGCCGCAGCATTTGCTGCCGAGAAAACGGGCAGCAAAACTTGATTTGCGGCGCGTCAAAATCTGATTTGCGGCGCGGCATGCCCGTGCCCGCTGCCGGGCACGGGCGAAGGGCGCGTTCACGTATTTTGCGGCGCGTCAAATGCTGCTCGAGTTGAAATATTTCAACTTTTGACGCGCGTCAAAAGTTTGACGCGCCGCAAAACTTGATTTGACGCGCCGCAAAACTCAGGCGTCAACGCGTTCGGGCAGCAAATGCATCTTTTGGTGTGAACGCAGGGTTACTCAAAATTAGTTTTAATGTAGCTCAAAATATACATGTTAAAAATATATATAAATTGTGAGTGTGGTCATACGCCAGTAGTTTCTGCCGCACCGCACGCTACTGATTACGAGCATTGTATGTCTTTGTGGAAGAGGGAGAGACGTCGGAATGCCCGTCGTTATGGGTTCACGAGACCAATAATAACCAAATAATAAATAATAACGAAATAATGAGCTTTTCCTCCATTTTAGCGGTTTGATCTGGATCAGGTAGTGAACTCTACGTCACTCCAAGGGAGTAACACTGATTGGCTGTTACGGCATGTCACTCAGTGGCAACGCTGTTGAACGCTGATTGGCTGCGTTTGCCGCAGAAAAGTTGAAATATTTCAACTCGAGCAGCATTTGCCGCGCCGCAAAATCCACGTGAACGCGCCGGCAGCGTGCCCGGCAGCGGGCACGGGCGTGCTGCGCTGCAAATCAAATCTTGCCGCGCCGCAAATCAAATCTTGCTGCCGGTTTTCTCGGCAGCAAGTGGTCCTGCAGCAAACCCGCTACGCGTCTCTACATTTACTTTGAATGGGATCGTGCAGCGCGGCATCTTTTTGCATCTTTTGGTGTGATCGAATTATTTACCCTTTGGAGTATTAGTCATCACGAATCAATAGTATGTTATATACATTTCCACAACACTGGTCTACTATAGATATAAATAGCAGTGGTACAATCATGGGTACAACCAAGTGAACCAACGCACGTACCAATGATAACATAGCATGAAGGTTAGTTTGGCTATCCCTATGTTCCCTTTTTAAAAAAAAAAAAAAGGTCCAATGTTCCCCGTTTTTCCCAAAAAGGGTCCTATGTTCCTCTGTAGCAATACATACCGGAGAGCATAGGACCCTTTTTCTGAAAAAGGGTCCTATGCTCCCCACTGTTGCGGGGAAAAGGGTCCTATGTTCCCCGCAATCTATCAATCTTTAAAAATATTTAAACGCGACATTCGTGTGATGACAGCCAATCAGCGTTCAATAGCGTGGCCACTGAGTGACATGTGTAACGTAACAACTAATCAGCGTTCAACCGGCCAACTCTGTGTAGAAGGCGGCAGTTGATGTCGGAACACAGCTATTTGATGGAGTCATGCTAACCGGAGCTATTGCTATCAGACCTTAACCGATAACCTTAACCTGCACCATTCCCTGTTACACATATTTTGTTAGGATGTGTTTCCTTCCTTTACAGTGTCTTAATTTGTAATCAACAACATAGCCTATAGCCTATACATATTGGCTTTGAAAGTAACAACGTCCGCAAGTTCATGAGTTTATGGTGAATAGCTGTGTACACATAATGCAGGATAGTAGGTCGAAATAGCCACATTTCTACATTTTCTGTGGGAAATTACCTTGTCATCTTTTAATCTGTTTATGGTTTCTGCTTAAATTCCACGGTCCTGTAAAAAACCTAGCAAGGCGTCCAATTCTCTCTCTCTCTCTCCATTGCAGTTTAAGTTAACAGTCATGAAGTTCTGGCTAGCAATGAACTGTTCCCACGAATTATTAAACTGTGGCCACAAAATAATTATCTTGTTCCCACGAATTATTAAACTGTGGCCACAAATTAATTATCTTGTTCCCACGAATTATTAAACTGTGGCCACAAATTAATTATCTCGTTCCCGCAATTTATTAAATTGTGGCCACAGATTATTAAGTCATGTGAGGGGAAAAACGGTCTGTCTAGTTACTGGACCAGATGAAATGAGACGGAGAGGTAATAAAGTCTGTCGGCACGAGGACCTTGGATTTATTAAAGGTTGTATAGGTGATTTGCTTTTTTGGCCATTTTTGCAAAATTACTTGAAATCCTTATCATAACCCGCTTACAGCCACTGAGTTAGAAGTACTGACATGAAAATTAAACAAGTCAATCATCTGTGGAACGGGCAGGGCTCGAAAAAACTCCAGCCAATCATTTCCATTGCCACCGAGTTGCATTGGACAGTAAGTACGTCAATCAAACGGTCGTACTGCACTCCCCATCCCCCGCGCCCCGCGCGCGACCCCTTCGTGCAGTACTCGTGACCCAGAGCTCGTGACCCAGAGCAAGCTCCTGTTTGTTGTTATCCTGCGGTAGCTACTGGAACTAGTTAATCCACATTTGGACCTAGCAGTAGAAGACAGTTTCCATGGCAGACAAGACGCCACCATCCCCACCACCACCACCACCACCAGCAAAGAGAAGGAAAACTCTTTTTCAGAGAGTAATTGATAATAAAAACGCTGAAAGAGAAAAACTGAAATCAAGAATAATCCTAGGCGCTGCTTTCGAACGTTGGCGGCAACTGAAGGACGAGAAGGGTCTAAAAACCGATGCTTGTGTGGCGGTTGACCTAGTTTCAAAGTTTATACCGTTTATACTCGGTAATACCGGTGTGGAGACGAGTGTATTACTCGGTGTGAAAATGTCCACACCGCGGCAACCCTAGTGAAAACCAGGACTTCCAATACAATTATATGAAACAAACATACATTTTCTAAAAATAGTAATGATTTATGTGACCGTTTAATGTTTATAACATCTGGTCCAACCATTGCAGCGAGAACGTATTCTCAGCAGGGGGTGCAGGGAAAAAAAAAAATTCAGCCTGCACTAGACTCGCAACTCGTTACATTGATAAAAAAAGATGTATAGCAGCGCAGCTCAATTACACCAGTGCATGCGCGGACAGTTGAAAATCGATCGTTCACATCCAGCTGCTCACAGAACAAGTTTAGCGCACCCCCGCTACCCTCACACTTTTTCATATAACCTTTTTTCAGCACTAGGTCATATGAGCATTAAATAAATGCTGCGTCTCAAAATGCCTTGGACAGCAGCGAGGATGACTCGCTTTGCCACGGGCCGAAACAGTTCGGAGCGACCACAGCCAGAGCGAACACAGCGGGGCAGAGGAGTGTCAGGAATAGTCTTTGGTGTACACATCAGTACGGCCTATTTGCACTACTGTTTAGTGGCAATGCAGTGTTTTATTCGATGCCTTTTTATTTTCGTATATTATTTCAATGAATACAATTTATTTATTCATAAAAAACGGATCTGGTCTTCAAATCTTTTTTCCAAATATAGGTCGTCTTACAATGGGGTTTGTGTTTATATTCGGACCAATACGGTACAGCGGGCGCTCACATGACGTTAAGCATTTCCTGGTGCATAATGTGACGCTTCAGAACCTAAAATCCCGTTTCTCCCCGTTGACACGACAACACATAACCGGCGTTTTCAGAAATCTCCACTTTGGCCGGAGTTTTTAGAAATGATCGTTTTCTGTGATAAGACAGGGCCTCGGACAGGGGGTGTTGCAGCACCCCCAGCACTCCTACTTCCCGCGGTACTGGGTGCAACTTACAGCTGAATGTAGTGCCATGTTGTTAAACGAAAACCTACGCTAGCCTGGCTCGCTCTCGCGCATCTCTGTTCGCGCTCGTGCATGATTGCGCGTCCAGGTACTTGGAATGGGTGGAGTCAGAGTCAGCGTTGAAGGAGAGGGGGTAGGACCATTTGAGTTGTGTATTTTCAAAATCTGCTGGCGTTTCGCAAATCACCTACCCAACCTTTAAGTAAAGTGGCAACGGTTACACAGAGTCATAAAGCGTGAGAGATCGAATATGTCTAAGTCCCTAATCAGCGCTGATGGTTGGTCCAGAGCTTCGCCTCCGTGGAAGGTCTGCTTCAGAAGAAGATGAAGAGTCCCTGTGTGATACAGTCTTATGCTGTATCTTCCTCTCGATGAGGTGTGTGCGTTTGAGGTGTGTGTGGTTCTGTGTGTTTTTGCTTGACCTTGGCTCTCAGGCCCTGGTATATGCATGTGTATCTCTTGTGTTCCTCCTAACGGGGGAGAGCTCCTCGAAGTGTCTCCTGTGTGATAAATTAATGTGGCTCTCAGGCCCTGGTATATGCATGTGTATCTCTTGTGTTCCTCCTAACGGGGGAGAGCTCCTCGAAGTGTCTCCTGTGTGATAAATTAATGTGGCTCTCCCGTTCTTGAGGATGGTGCATTGTCTGAGTGTCCACCATTTTCCTGGTTGGGAAATGGGGCCTTCGGCTCTGGCCTTGACCTGACTATATTATCATGTTTGTGTTATGTGTTCGTTGGGTTAGAGCAAGAGTTGACTATATTGTAATGTGCCTGCCATGTGATGTGCTCATCAGGCTAGGGTAGGAGTTAGCTATATTTGTAATGTACATGTGATGTACTCAGCAGGTTATTTTGCCCAACACATGCAAACAGATCACTAAATCGGGCAAACAGATATTTTTTTTTTTCCCAGATGTCACCAGAGGGGCTCCGTAGACTCCAGCCCTCGTTTGGCTGTATATTTTGTCTATTAAGACTTTGTTGTTTGGTCCTAACCAAAACATTAATAGGCTCTAAGCATAAGTTCCTTGTAAAGTCTCTATGGGACTGAAATGTTGAATGTGTTTCATTATTTATGCTGTTCTCATGCTCTTTTTTATTACTGCTATTTACTGCTATTTCAGGGCAGGATATATGCTCAGGTTCTAAAATACTTAATTGCAAAACATGCCCTGTCTGGTGGCTGTTCGACGTCATTCTTGAAGTGCACTTTTATTTTATTATTGAAATAGTATAAACTATTAACATGTTTGATTTCATGGAAATGCAACTTTTTTGTTAAATGTTTGTGTGGCTGCACTTTTTAACTCAGGAGCTAATAAATGAGGCATACGAAAAGAGTTTGTGTCATGTCGTGTAAAGGTTTTGGTTGTTTAATTATTCTATATCATAACATTATTGTAATTCAGCTATTCATGGTACACACTACATGCAGATGCAATATAGACCTCACGAGACGATTTTGCTTGTTGGATAAAGTGCTTCGACAACAAGTAGGACAGTGATTCCCTCCAATATAAAAAAACTCTAAATACTAAAATGTAGGCTAATTACAACCGAGAACAAAAACCCCTGCGTGCTGTAGTAGGCTAGTTAAAATATGTTTCACTGATCTGCATCTGCAGCATCTGCAAATCATGATCTGCACTCATTCGTCGCACTCAAAACAAATAGACATTGGCGCACATGGCTAATTTGCATACGTGCACAAGACTGGTTGGCTCCGCAAGGCAAATAATAGAACATATATATCTATCATTCTAGGCCTATCTGTCTATCTATCTATCAACGCGTGTCTAGTTTTAATGTGATGTATTGTGTGTATGTCCAGTCAGACTTGTTCTGTGTGGTCTTGTAGGCTACTGTCCTGTGTGGGCCGAACCACCTAAATGGATTCCCGACGATTTGTGTCGTTTGGTATTAATAAAGACTTGACTATGCTATCTATCTATCTTAGACTATTTAATTAACAATTATTCACCTCAGGCTCCGGGAATAGTGGGGAATAGAGGGATAAAAGACAAAAGATATATCCCTTGTCATTTATCCTTCGTCTTGTCGATTAGTTGGTTTATGTGACGATTTCAAAAACTGCAGTCATTTAATGTCATTTAAACTGCAGTCATTTAATGTCCTCAAAGCATAGGCCTATATTTTACAATAACATTGTAGATTTTAAAATAATAAACACAACAGCTTGTTTTTGGAAATATTTATTCAATTTAACAAATCAGCAAATGCTGATAAAAGTGCACATGTGGGAACTTAACAAACAAAGAAACAAACTTGTGTACATGTGAAAGAGAACATCAAAAGAAAGTTGTAAAATTGGTGTGTGTGTGTGTGTGTGTGTGTGTGTGTGTGTGTGTGTGTGTGTGTGTGTGTGTGTGTGTGTGTGTGTGTGCGCGCGTGTGTGTGTGTGTGTGTATATAAATGGCATGTGAGGGAGAAGAACAAGGTGCAGCTGACAGCACTGCAAGGGTAATAAGCTTACTATTACACCCCTCACAATGTTGTCAGTTGCACCCCGTTCCCCTCATCCCACATGTCAACCTCACGACACTTGGCCTCGTACACCATCCTGTACATTTCGAACTTTAGACCCTCTCTAGTCTTAAGAGACAGCTTTTTGAAATCCTCTTGGAGGCTTCGAGAGAATAGTGAGTCAGTGTCCTCTTGAGGACTCTGAAGGACTCTGACTCACTACTCGATTGCTAACAGCCTCTATAGCTGTGATGAGCCTCTCCGCATCAAGAGCATCACGAGTCTGGTCCCAGCCTCGTCCTGTCTTTCTCCTGCTCTTTCCTGCTGCCTGCTCCTCGGCCTGTGGTGCTAGCTGGTCAGCGGCCTGTGCTCTCCCTGGTGCCTCCTGGTCCTCGACCGGTGCTCTCCCTGGTGCTGCCTGATTATCTACCGGTGCCTCCTGGTCCTCGACCGTTGCTCTACCTGGTGCTGCCTGGTCTGTGTCCTCCTCACTCTCACTCACTGGCCCTGCCATGTTGGTCTGGCTATGGCGGTCTTCCATGAATGGATCTTTGGAGGCCATTATGCGGGCATACTTCCATGGCTTCCCTCCACCTGCCCCTGCACCACTCCTCCTCCTTTCCTTTTTCCTATTCTTCCTGTAGGTGTCCCTGAGACCCTTCCATTTCTTGATGCACTCATTAACTATTGAACACAAAACAGAAAACACAGCTGTCATTATCATTATATATGTCACTTACAGCAATATATTGTTTCACTTCTTATGTCAAATTACTTATTGTAAGTTGCTTTGGATAAAATCTAAATGGTCATTTGTCAGCTGTCTATCCTCAATTAAACCGCATTGAAGTGACACGTTTGTTCCGTGCATTATTCATTTGCATTATTATGCGTGCATTATTCCTTTGCACAACGTATTATTCCTTTGCACAACGTATGTATTTTCGATATTTGAAAACGATATCGTCCCATTCAGAGCAAGGAAGATTAGTATGCTAGGATCTCGGTTAGCAGGCATGTATGGCGCCTATTTTACAATAATCTCAAACGTTTCATTAACTCACTCGTCACCAGACCAACCAACCACGCGTGACACCTCCGCCCAGGCCAGAGCCTTGGCGTTTCGATCTCTGAACTGACAAAGGGATGGGTCGTACAACACCGGGTGCCCAGTTACAGCCGCGATTAATACTTCAGCCGACATTTTGTTCAGTGAGTGAATAAAGGTAGGTAGGAACCAAAGTGCCTCCCGGTGTTCCCTGGGATCCACACAAGCGAAGAGCGTCTACATTCCGATTGGCTGTCAGTGTTTGGCCGCTGAAGCGCGTTATAGTAATTTGCATAAAGTTAAAAAGTTGTCAACTTTTTTTTGACGCTCTGGTCGCTCAACTTTGGCCGCTGGTAGCGTTGGTCGCTTTGGTCGCTTTGGTCGCTCTTGCCCATAGAAAGTGAATGACTTCCGGCGATTTATACCTAACCACTAAAAAGCTCACAGACAGATTCAGACACACACAGGCACACATTAGAAATGCACAGGGTGTACTCCTCACAACCAAGGAAGACCAAGTGAAGAGATGGACTGAACACTTTAGAGCACTGCTCAATGGGCAGGCCCCACATCTGACAGCAGAAATCCCACCATCACCAAACTTGGTGAAGATAAACTGCAATCCCCCCACCAAGCCAGAAATCAAAAAAGCCATCAAGACATTGAGAGGAGGGAAAGCAGAGGGACCCGACGGTATTCCAGCAGAAGCCTTGAAAGCCGACATCGAAACCTCTACCAACATGCTCTCCCACCTACTGAAAACCATCTGGGAGGAAGAATGTGTCCCATCAGACTGGAAAGATGGACACATTGTAAAAATCCCAAAGAAAGGAGACCTCAGGGACTGCAAGAACTACCGCGGAATTATACTCCTATCAACTCCAGGGAAGGTGCTCAACCGGATCCTGCTGGAGAGGCTTCAGAAGGGGTTGGATGAGAAACTGAGGGAAAACCAGGCCGGCTTCAGGGAAAACAGATCCTGTGGAGACCAAACCGCCACCCTCAGGATTATCATTGAGCAGTCCATCGAATGGAACACTTCTGTCTATGTAAATTTCATAGATTTTGAAAAAGCCTTCGACAGTGTGGATAGGGAGATGCTGTGGAAACTGACGGCCCACTACGGGATCCCAGCAAAAATAACCAACATCATTAGGAGCACCTACCAAGGGATGCGATGCCAAGTCCTCCATGAAGGATGCATATCTGAGCCTTTTGAGGTCCTGACTGGTGTGCGGCAAGGGTGCTTGCTCTCTCCACTTCTCTTCCTCCTCTGCGTAGACTGGATCATGCAACCCATTCGCCAAGAAAAAACGTTGACGGTGTACGTTTCCATGAACACTGGATACGTAGCATTTCAACGTAAAAAATAGCGTGTTATACCTACAGTATCCACGCGTGCCGCTGTGGAGGCGGGTTTCGGGGTTTGGGTTTCACGGCTTTCGCGGCAAATTGTGGACACGATTGTTTAGGGGGGGGGGGGAGGTAGACTGTTGTTGACCGGGGAGGGGGGGGGGGGAGACACGTTTGTTGAGGGGGACGACGACGACACGTTTGTTGAGGGGGGGGGGGGGGGGGGGGGAGACACGTTTGTAGGGGGGGGCACGCTCGACAACGAGAGTTGGTTTTTATTGAACGCTCGACAACGAGAGTTGGTTTTTATTGAACGAGACTTCAACACGGAACAGCTGCACGAAACAATGGTCACGTCACTCTCGGTGACGGTGTCGACAACAATGAACACACGAACAATGTTAATAGAACAACACACAACCACATAACATCCCGAACCCATTAACCCCACTTAATCCTAACAACAAAACAAGTTAACAAAAGCCCCTTTTGTCAACTGACAACCCCAATTCCCAGAATCCCCCGCGGCTCCGGAACACGGCGTAGCCTATATTAATCTTTATTATCTGAATGGGAAATGCAATATTTTAGGAGAGATACACCATTAAACGCGTTTCTAATGACATTTCTAGCGAGAAACGTACATTTTCCTTACATAATCTTCAGTCAGTGAATGTGTATGATCTTTATTACGGGTCCAAGCCAACAGGTTGGATCCCTATTGTTTTTGTAAGGATTTTTAGGGGTCCAAGCCAACAGGTTGGATCCCTATTGTTTTTGTAAGGATTTTTAGGGGTCCAAGCCAACAGGTTGGATCCCTATTGTTTTTGTAAGGATTTTTATTAGGGGTCCAAGCCAACAGGTTGGATCCCTATTGTTTTTGTAAGGATTATTATTAGGGGTCCAAGCCAACAGGTTGGATCCCTATTGTTTTTGTAAGGATTTTTTAGGGGTCCAAGCCAATTAGGGGTCCAAGCCAACAGGTTGGATCCCTATTGTTTTTGTAAGGATTATTATTATTATTAGGGGTCCAAGCCAACAGGTTGGATCCCTATTGTTTTTGTAAGGATTTTTATTATTATTATTATTATACTACCTCCCCGTGAAAATGGAACCACAGCCCAAACCGTAAATGGTGCACACGCGCCAATTGCATGACTAGAACCAGGTACGGCACCGCTACTCAGATAACCAAATTCAGACACGCCGGCCACTAGGTGGCGCTATACCAAGGAAAGATGCGTTTGGGGCTATAACTCCCACACCGAACCTCCCACAGTCAAAAACTTGTACGCACATATTCACTGGAGTCTGCTGCATCTTTTGGCATAGGCCACGCCCATTTGCGTCTAGAATTTTTTTTCGCAAAATCGCGAAAACCGCAAAATTGTTTTTTCCCTACTCCTCCCACATTTCTTGTCCAATCGACACCAAACTTTGCACACGGCATCTTCAGACGCACACACAAAGAAAGCTCGAACACTTTTTTGATCCGACCCTCGACGACGAAACGGTAGCGTTTTGAACATTGGTTTATTAGCTACGTTTTACGCCGAAACGCAAAAATTCTAAAAATACCAAAATTAGACATCGGATCAAGCCCAAATTTTAAACACATGTCGGTGTTACCCTTAATGGCGTTCAATAAAAAAAACGGAATTTTTCGCCATTAGGGGGCGCAAAAAACGAGGAAATTGTATATCTTCTAATTGGCCAGAGGAATGTTCTTCAAACTATAAGGGAACCATCAAGGGGCAAACCCGAGTCTATATAGAAAATATGGCCAAGAATTATTAATGTGGGCGGGAATTATTTGGCAAAGGAAAATTGTCTTTGCGAAATGTCGCCACAGGGCGGCGCCAAAAAACGACGACATTGTCTATCTCCTATTTGGCCAATGGAATGTTCTGAAAACAAGTTTTAGGCTATAACTCCCACACCGAAGCTCCCACAGTCAAAACCTTTATATCCACAGGTTCAGGGTAGCGTTTTGAATACTTGCTTCGCGTTGTGCCGGCGAAATGCACATTTCTTGTCGCGTTGTGCCGGCGAAATGCACACTTCTTGGACCCCTGCATAACTGCTTGCAGTTCTAGTTATTCTTACCTCCCTAAAAGTGTGCCCACAGCCCAAACCGTAAATGGTGACGACACGCCAATTGCATGACTAGATCCAGATCTCTTCGGACTACGCAGACGACAAAATCCAGACACGCCGGCCACTAGGTGGCGCTATACCAAGTGAAAACGCGTTTGGGGCTATAACTCCCACACCGAACCTCCCACAGTCAAAAACTTGTACGCACATATTCACTGGAGTCTGCTGCATCTTTTGGCATAGGCCACGCCCATTTGCGTCTCGAATTTTTTTTCGCAAAATCGCGAAAACCGCAATACTGTATTTTCACTACTCCTCCCACATTTCTTGACCAATCGACACCAAACTTTACACACGACATCGTCATACAAACACGAAAAGAAAAACTTTAACAATTTTTTGATCCGACCTTCGGATTAGACATCGGAACGAGTCCAAATTTTACACACATGTTGGTGCTAACCTTAATGTCGTTCGACAAAAATTTCGGAAAATTTCGCCATTAGGGGGCGCCATAAACGACGAAATTGTTTATCTTCTACAAAATTTCGCCGCGAAAACGCTAAACTGACTTCTCGCTACTCCTACCACAGTCATATCCTTTGTATCCACAGGTTCAGGGTAGCGTTTTGAACACATGCTTCGCGTTGTGCCGGCGAAACGCACGTTTCTTGTCGCGTTGTGCCGGCGAAATGCACACTTCTTGGACCCCTGCATAACTGCTTGCAGTTCTAGTTATTATTATTCCCCCCTAGAAGTGGTACCACAGCCCAAACCGTAAATGGTGCACACACGCCAATTGCATGACTAGATCCAGGTACGTGAGTTCTAGGCAGACGACCAAATCCAGACATGCCGGCCACTAGGTGGCGCTATACCAAGGAATACGCGTTTGCGGCTATAACTCCCACACCAAACCTCCCAGAGTCCAAAAACGTGTACACACAGATGCACTGGAGTCTGCTGCATCTTTTGGCATAGGCCACGCCCATTTGCGTCTATAATTTTTTTCGCAAAATCGTGAAAACCGCAAAACTGTTTTTTCCCTACTCCTCCCACATTTCTTGACCAATCGACACCAAACTTTGCACACGACATCTTCAGACGCACACGCAGAGGAATCGTGAGACAGTTTTTGGATCCGACCTTCGACGACGAAACGGTAGCATTTTGAATATTGGTTTATGAGCTAAATTAGACGTGGAAAATCAAAATTCCAAAGAAATCCAAAATTAGACATCGGATCGAGTCCAAACTTTACACACATCTTGGTGCTAACCTTATCGGCGTTCGATAAAAAATTCGGAAAATTACGCCCTCAGGGGGCGCAATAAACGAGGAAATTGTATATCTTCTAATTGGCCAAAGGAATGTTCTTCAAACTCAAGGGAAACCATCAAGGGGCAAACCTCGATTACGAAACGGTAGCGTTTTGAATATTGCTTTATTAGCTACGTTTTACGTCGATACGCAAAAATTCAGAAAATACCAAAATTAGACATCGGATCAAGTCCAAATTTTAGACACATGTCGGTGCTACCCTTAATGGCGTTCAATAAAGAATTCGGAATATTTCGCCATTAGGGGGCGCAATAAACGAGGAAATTGTATATCTTCTAATTGGCCAAAGGAATGTTCTTCAAACTCAAGGGAAACCATCAAGGGGCAAACCCGAGTCTATATAGAAAATATGGCCAAGAATTATTAATATGGGCGGGAGTTATTTGGCAAAGGAAAATTGTCTTTGGGAAATTTCGCCACAGGGCGGCGCCAAAAAACGACGACATTGTCTATCTCCTATTTGGCCAATGGAATGTTCTGAAAACGCGTTTTAGGCTATAACTCCCACACCGAAGCTCCCACAGTCAAAACCTTTATATCCACATGTTGTTCACGGTAGCGTTTTGAATACTTGCTTCGCGTTGTGCCGGCGAAATGCACATTTCTTGTCGCGTTGTGCCGGCGAAATGCACACTTCTTGGACCCCTGCATAACTGCTTGCAGTTCTAGTTAGGGGTCCAAGCCAACAGGTTGGATCCCTATTGTTTTTGTAAGGATTATTATTAGGGGTCCAAGCCAACAGGTTGGATCCCTATTGTTTTTGTAAGGATTTTTATTATTATACTACCTCCCCGTGAAAGTGGAACCACAGCCCAAACCGTAAATGGTGCCGACATGCCAATTGCATGACTAGATCCAGGTCCGGCACCGCTACTCAGATAACAAAATCCAGACACGCCGGCCACTAGGTGGCGCTATACCAAGGAAAGACGCGTTTGGGGCTATAACTCCCACACCGAACCTCCCACATTCAAAACCTTGTACCCACGTATTCACTGGAGTCTGCTGCATATTTTGGCATAGGCCACGCCCATTTGCGTCCACAATTTTTTTTCGCAAAATGGCGAAAACCGCAAAACTGTTTTTTCCCTACTTCTCCCACATTTCCTGACCAATTGACACAAAACTTTGCACACGACATCTTCAGACGCACACGCAAAGGAATCGTGAGACAGTTTTTTGATCCGACCTTCGACGACGAAACGGTAGCGTTTTGAATATTGGTTTATGAGCTAAATTAGACGTGGAAAATCAAAAATCCAAAGAAATCCAAAATTAGACATCGGAACGAGTCCAAATTTTACACACATGTTGGTGCTAACCTTAATGTCGTTCGACAAAAATTTCGGAAAATTTCGCCATTAGGGGGCGCCATAAACGACGAAATTGTTTATCTTCTACAAAATTTCGCCGCGAAAACGCTAAACTGACTTCTCGCTACTCCTACCACAGTCATATCCTTTGTATCCACAGGTTCAGGGTAGCGTTTTGAACACATGCTTCGCGTTGTGCCGGCGAAACGCACGTTTCTTGTCGCGTTGTGCCGGCGAAATGCACACTTCTTGGACCCCTGCATAACTGCTTGCAGTTCTAGTTATTATTATTCCCCCCTAGAAGTGGTACCACAGCCCAAACCGTAAATGGTGCACACACGCCAATTGCATGACTAGATCCAGGTACGTGAGTTCTAGGCAGACGACCAAATCCAGACATGCCGGCCACTAGGTGGCGCTATACCAAGGAATACGCGTTTGCGGCTATAACTCCCACACCAAACCTCCCAGAGTCCAAAAACGTGTACACACAGATGCACTGGAGTCTGCTGCATCTTTTGGCATAGGCCACGCCCATTTGCGTCTATAATTTTTTTCGCAAAATCGTGAAAACCGCAAAACTGTTTTTTTCCTACTCCTCCCACATTTCTTGACCAATCGACACCAAACTTTGCACACGACATCTTCAGACGCACACGCAGAGGAATCGTCAGACAGTTTTTGGATCCGACCTTCGACGACGAAACGGTAGCATTTTGAATATTGGTTTATGAGCTAAATTAGACGTGGAAAATCAAAATTCCAAAGAAATCCAAAATTAGACATCGGATCGAGTCCAAACTTTACACACATCTTGGTGCTAACCTTATCGGCGTTCGATAAAAAATTCGGAAAATTACGCCCTCAGGGGGCGCAATAAACGAGGAAATTGTATATCTTCTAATTGGCCAAAGGAATGTTCTTCAAACTCAAGGGAAACCGTCAAGGGGCAAACTCGAGTCTATATAGAAAATATGGCCAAGAATTATTAATGTGGGCGGGAGTTATTTGGCAAAGGAAAATTGTCTTTGGAAAACTTCGCCACAGGGCGGCGCCAAAAAACCACCACATTGTCTATCTCCTAGTTGGCCAAGGGAATGTTCTGAAAACGCGTTTTAGGCTATAACTCCCACACCGAAGCTCCCACAGTCAAAACCTTTATATCCACATGTTGTTCACGGTAGCGTTTTGAATACTTGCTTTGCGTTGTGCCGGCAAAATGCACATTTCTTGTCGCGTTGTGCCGGCGAAATGCACACTTCTTGGACCCCTGCATAACTGCTTGCAGTTCTAGTTAGGGGTCCAAGCCAACAGGTTGGATCCCTATTGTTTTTGTAAGGATTTTTATTTTTAGGGGTCCAAGCCAACAGGTTGGATCCCTATTGTTTTTGTAAGGATTTTTATACTACCTCCCCGTGAAAGTGGAACCACAGCCCAAACCACAGCCCAAACCAATTGGCGCGTGCTGCACACGCGCCAATTGCATGACTAGATCCAGAATCGGCACCGCTACTCAGATAAAAAAATCCAGACACGCCGGCCACTAGGTGGCGCTATACCAAGGAATACGCGTTTGGGGCTATAACTCCCACACCGAAACTCCCACATTCAAAAACTTGTACACACAGATGCACTGGAGTCTGCTGCATCTTTTGGCCTAGGCCACGCCCATTTGCGTCTAGAATTTTTTTTCGCAAAATCGCGAAAACCGCAAAACTGTTTTTTCGCTACTCCTCCCACATTTCTCGCCCGATCAACACCAAACTTTGCACACAACATCGTCAGACGCACACGAAAAGAATGCATGAGACACTTTTTTGATGCGACCTTTGACGACGAAACGGTAGCATTTTGAATATTGGTTTATGAGCTAAATTAGACGTGGAAAATCAAAATTCCAAAGAAATCCAAAATTAGACATCGGATCGAGTCCAAACTTTACACACATCTTGGTGCTAACCTTATCGGCGTTCGATAAAAAATTCGGAAAATTACGCCCTCAGGGGGCGCAATAAACGAGGAAATTGTATATCTTCTAATTGGCCAAAGGAATGTTCTTCAAACTCAAGGGAAACCGTCAAGGGGCAAACTCGAGTCTATATAGAAAATATGGCCAAGAATTATTAATGTGGGCGGGAGTTATTTGGCAAAGGAAAATTGTCTTTGGAAAACTTCGCCACAGGGCGGCGCCAAAAAACCACCACATTGTCTATCTCCTAGTTGGCCAAGGGAATGTTCTGAAAACGCGTTTTAGGCTATAACTCCCACACCGAAGCTCCCACAGTCAAAACCTTTATATCCACATGTTGTTCACGGTAGCGTTTTGAATACTTGCTTTGCGTTGTGCCGGCAAAATGCACATTTCTTGTCGCGTTGTGCCGGCGAAATGCACACTTCTTGGACCCCTGCATAACTGCTTGCAGTTCTAGTTAGGGGTCCAAGCCAACAGGTTGGATCCCTATTGTTTTTGTAAGGATTTTTATTTTTAGGGGTCCAAGCCAACAGGTTGGATCCCTATTGTTTTTGTAAGGATTTTTAGGGGTCCAAGCCAACAGGTTGGATCCCTATTGTTTTTGTAGTGTTTATTATTATACTTACCTCCTTGAAAGTGGTACCGCAGCCCTAACCGTAAATGGTGCCGACACGCCAATTGCATGACTAGATCCAGATCCGTGGGGACTACGCAGACGCCAAAATCCAGACATGCCGGCCACTAGGTGGCGCTATACCTAGGAAAACACGTTCGGGGCTATAACTCCCACACCGAACCTTCCAGAGTCCAAAAACTTGTACCCACAGATGCACTGGAGTCTGCTGCATCTTTTGGCCTAGGCCACGCCCATTTGCGTCTAGAATTTTTTTTCGCAAAATCGCGAAAACCGCAAAACTGTTTTTTCCCTACTCCTCCCACATTTCTTGACCAATCGACACCAAACTTTGCGAAAGGCATCTTCAGACGCACACGCAGAGAATGCATCGATCACTTTTTTGATCCGACCTTCGACGACGAAACGGTAGCGTTTTGATATTGGTTTATTAGCTAAATTAGACGTGGAAAATCAAAAATCCAAAAAAATCTAAAATTACACATCGGATCGAGTCCAAATTTAACACACATGTTAGCGCCACCCTTAACGACGTTCGAATAAAAATTCGGAAGATTTCGCCATTAGGGGGCGCAATAAACGAGGAAATTGTATATCTTCTACAAAATTTCGCCGCGAAAACGCTACACTGACTTCTCGCTACTCCTACCACAGTCAAATCCTTTGTATGCACAGGTTCAGGGTAGCGTTTTGAACACATGCTTCGCGTTGTGCCGGCGAAACGCACATTTCTTGTCGCGTTGTGCCGGCGAAATGCACACTTCTTGGACCCCTGCATAACTGCTTGCAGTTCTAGTTATACTACCTCCCCGTGAAAGTGGAACCACAGCCCAAACCGTAAATGCTGCACACGCGCCAATTGCATGACTAGATCCAGAATCGGCACCGCTACTCAGATAAAAAAATCCAGACACGCCGGCCACTAGGTGGCGCTATACCAAGGAATACGCGTTTGGGGCTATAACTCCCACACCGAAACTCCCACATTCAAAAACTTGTACACACAGATGCACTGGAGTCTGCTGCATCTTTTGGCCTAGGCCACGCCCATTTGCGTCCAGAATTTTTTTTCGCAAAATCGCGAAAACCGCAAAACTGTTTTTTCGCTACTCCTCCCACATTTCTCGCCCGATCAACACCAAACTTTGCACACAACATCGTCAGACGCACACGAAAAGAATGCATGAGACACTTTTTTGATGCGACCTTTGACGACGAAACGGTAGCGTTTTGAATATTGGTTTATTAGCTAAATTAGACGTGGAAAATCAAAAATCCAAAAAATTCAAAATTACACATCGGAACGAGTCCAAATTGTGCACACATGTTGGTGCTAACCTTAATGTCGTACGATAAAAATTTCGGAAAATTTCGCCATTAGGGGGCGCAATAAACAAGGAAATTGTATATCTTCTACAAAATTTCGCCACGAAAACGCTACACTGACTTCTCGCTACTCCTACCACAGTCAAATCCTTTGTATCCACAGGTTCAGGGTAGCGTTTTGAACACATGCTTCGCGTTGTGCCGGCGAAACGCACATTTCTTGTCGCGTTGTGCCGGCGAAATGCACACTTCTTGGACCCCTGCATAACTGCTTGCAGTTCTAGTTATTAGGGGTCCAAGCCAACAGGTTGGATCCCTATTGTTTTTGTAAGGATTTTTATTATTATTATTATTATTATTTCCTGCTAGAAGTGGGCCCACAGCCCAAACCGTAAATGGTGCCGACACGCCAATTGCATGACTAGATCCAGGTCCGTGAACATTACGCAGACCACAAAAATACAGACACGCCGGCCACTAGGTGGCGCTATACCAAGGGAAAACGCGTTTGGGACTATAACTCCCACACCGAACCTCCCACAGTCAAAAACTTGTACCCACTTATTCACTGGAGTCTGCTGCATCTTTTGGCATAGGCCACGCCCATTTGCGTCTATAATTTTTTTCCGCAAAATCGCGAAAACCGCAAAACAGTTTTTTCCCTACTCCTCCCACATTTCTTGACCAATCGACACCAATCTTTGCACACGGCATCTTCAGACCTACACGAAACGAAATGCTGCATTACTTTTTTGATCCGACCTTCGACGACGAAACGGTAGCGTTTTGAATATTTGTTTATTAGCTAAATTAGACGTGGAAAATCAAAAATCCAAAGAAATCCAAAATTAGACATCGGAACGAGTCCAAATTTTACACACATGTTGGTGCTAACCTTAATGTCGTACGATAAAAATTTCGGAAAATGTCGCCATTAGGGGGCGCCATAAACGAGGAAATTGTATATCTTCTAATTGGCCAAAGGAATGTTCTTCAAACTATGAGGGAACCATCAAGGGGCAAACCCGAGTCTATATAAAGATTATGGTCAAGAATTATTAATGTGGGCGGGAGTTATTTGGAAAAGGAAAATTGTCTTTGCAAAATTTCGCCACAAGAGGGCGCAAAAAAACGACGAAATAATACATCTCCTAATCGCCAATGGAATGTTCTGAAAACGCGTTTTGGGCAATTACTCCCACACCGAACCTCCCACAGTCAAAACCTTTATATCCACATGTTGTTCACGGTAGCGTTTTGAATACTTGCTTCGCGTTCTGCCGGCGAAATGCACATTTCTTGTTGCGTTGTGCCGGCGAAATGCACACTTCTTGGACCCCTGCATAACTGCTTGCAGTTCTAGTTATACTTCCCGCGCTAAAAGTGGGCCCACAGCCCAAACCGTAAATGGTGCGGACATGCCAATAGCATGACTAGATTCAGGTCCGGCACCGCTACTCAGATAACAAAATCCAGACACGCCGGTCACTAGGTGGCGCTATACCAAGGAATACGCGTTTGGGGCTATAACTCCCACACCGAACCTCCCACATTCAAAAACTTGTACCCACATATTCACTGGAGTCTGCTGCATCTTTTGGCATAGGCCACGCCCATTTGCGTCTGAATTTTTTTTTCGCAAAATCGCGAAAACCGCAAAACAGTTTTATCGCTACTCCTCCCACATTTCTCGACCAATTGACACAAAACTTTGCAAACGGCATCTTCAGACCTACACGAAAATAATTCCTGCATTACTTTTTTGATCCGACCTTCGACGACGAAAGGGTAGCGTTTTGAATATTGGTATATTAGCTAAATTAGACGTGGAAAATCCAAAATCCAAAAAAATCCAGAATTAGACATCGGATCGAGTCCAAATTTTTCACACATGTCGGTGCTACCCTTAATGGCGTTCAATAAAAATATCGGAAAATTACGCCCTAAGGGGGCGCAATAAACGAGGAAATTGTATATCTTGTAATTGGCCCGAGGAATGTTCTTCAAACTATAAGCGAACCATCAAGGGGCAAACCCGAGTCTATATAGAAAATATGGCCAAGAATTATTAATGTGGGCGGGAGTTATTTGGCAAAGGAAAATTGTCTTTGGAAAATTTCGCCACAGGGTGGCGCCAAAAAACGACGACATTGTCTATCTCCTATTTGGCCAATGTTCGGAAAACGCGTTTTAGGCTATAACTCCCACACCGAAGCTCCCACAGTCAAAGCCTTTATATCCACATGTTGTTCACGGTAGCGTTTTCAATACTTGCTTCGCGTTGTGCCGGCGAAACGCACATTTCTTGTCGCGTTGTGCCGGCGAAATGCACACTTCTTGGACCCCTGCATAACTGCTTGCAGTTCTAGTTATTCTTCCTATTATTAGGGGTCCAAGCCAACAGGTTGGATCCCTATTGTTTTTGTAAGGATTTTTCTTCCTATTATTAGGGGTCCAAGCCAACAGGTTGGATCCCTATTGTTTTTGTAAGGATTTTTATACTACCTCCCCGTGAAAGTGGAACCACAGCCCAAACCGTAAATGGTGCACACGCGCCAATTGCATGATTAGATCCAGAATCGGCACCGCTACTCAGATAACAAAATCCAGACACGCCGGTCCCTAGGTGGCGCTATACCAAGGAATACGCGTTTGGGGCTATAACTCCCACACCGAACCTCCCACAGTCAAAAACTTGTACGCACATATTCACTGGAGTCTGCTGCATCTTTTGACCTAGGCCACGCCCATTTGCGTCAATGAATATTTTTCGCTAAATCGCGAAAACCGCAAAAATGTTTTTTCGCTACTCCTCCCACATTTCTTGACCAATTGGCACAAAACTTTGCACACAACATCTTCAGACGCACACGCAAAGAATGCGTGAAACACTTTTTTGATGCGACCTTTGACGACGAAACGGTAGCGTTTTGAATATTGGTTTATTAGCTAAATTAGACGTGGAATATCAAAAATCCAAAGAAATCAAAAATTAGACATCGGATCGAGTCCAAATTTTACACACATGTTGGAGTTAACCTTAACGTCGTTCGATAAAAAATTCGGAAAAATTCGCCATTAGGGGGTGCAATAAACGAGGAAATTGTACATCTTCTACAAAATTTCGCCGCGAAAACGCCACACTGACTTCGCGCTACTCCTACCAAAGTCCAATCCTTTGTCTCCACAGGTTCAGGGTAGCGTTTTGAACACATGCTTCGCGTTGTGCCGGCGAAACGCACATTTCTTGTCGCGTTGTGCCGGCGAAATGCACACTTCTTGGACCCCTGCATAACTGCTTGCAGTTCTAGTTAGGGGTCCAAGCCAACAGGTTGGATCCCTATTGTTTTTGTAAGGATTATTATTCTACCTCCCCGTGAAAGTGGAACCACAGCCCAAACCGTAAATGGTGCACACGCGCCAATTGTATGACTAGATCCAGAATTGGCACCGCTACTCAGATAACAAAATCCAGACACGCCGGTCCCTAGGTGGCGCTATACCAAGGAATACGCGTTTGGGGCTATAACGACGACGAAACGGTAGCGTTTTGAATATTTGTTTATTAGCTAAATTAGACGTGGAAAATCAAAAATCCAAAGAAATCCAAAATTAGACATCGGAACGAGTCCAAATTTTACACACATGTTGGTGCTAACCTTAATGTCGTACGATAAAAATTTCGGAAAATGTCGCCATTAGGGGGCGCCATAAACGAGGAAATTGTATATCTTCTAATTGGCCAAAGGAATGTTCTTCAAACTATGAGGGAACCATCAAGGGGCAAACCCGAGTCTATATAAAGATTATGGTCAAGAATTATTAATGTGGGCGGGAGTTATTTGGAAAAGGAAAATTGTCTTTGCAAAATTTCGCCACAAGAGGGCGCAAAAAAACGACGAAATAATACATCTCCTAATCGCCAATGGAATGTTCTGAAAACGCGTTTTGGGCAATTACTCCCACACCGAACCTCCCACAGTCAAAACCTTTATATCCACATGTTGTTCACGGTAGCGTTTTGAATACTTGCTTCGCGTTCTGCCGGCGAAATGCACATTTCTTGTTGCGTTGTGCCGGCGAAATGCACACTTCTTGGACCCCTGCATAACTGCTTGCAGTTCTAGTTATACTTCCCGCGCTAAAAGTGGGCCCACAGCCCAAACCGTAAATGGTGCGGACATGCCAATAGCATGACTAGATTCAGGTCCGGCACCGCTACTCAGATAACAAAATCCAGACACGCCGGTCACTAGGTGGCGCTATACCAAGGAATACGCGTTTGGGGCTATAACTCCCACACCGAACCTCCCACATTCAAAAACTTGTACCCACATATTCACTGGAGTCTGCTGCATCTTTTGGCATAGGCCACGCCCATTTGCGTCTGAATTTTTTTTTCGCAAAATCGCGAAAACCGCAAAACAGTTTTATCGCTACTCCTCCCACATTTCTCGACCAATTGACACAAAACTTTGCAAACGGCATCTTCAGACCTACACGAAAATAATTCCTGCATTACTTTTTTGATCCGACCTTCGACGACGAAAGGGTAGCGTTTTGAATATTGGTATATTAGCTAAATTAGACGTGGAAAATCCAAAATCCAAAAAAATCCAGAATTAGACATCGGATCGAGTCCAAATTTTTCACACATGTCGGTGCTACCCTTAATGGCGTTCAATAAAAATATCGGAAAATTACGCCCTAAGGGGGCGCAATAAACGAGGAAATTGTATATCTTGTAATTGGCCCGAGGAATGTTCTTCAAACTATAAGCGAACCATCAAGGGGCAAACCCGAGTCTATATAGAAAATATGGCCAAGAATTATTAATGTGGGCGGGAGTTATTTGGCAAAGGAAAATTGTCTTTGGAAAATTTCGCCACAGGGTGGCGCCAAAAAACGACGACATTGTCTATCTCCTATTTGGCCAATGTTCGGAAAACGCGTTTTAGGCTATAACTCCCACACCGAAGCTCCCACAGTCAAAGCCTTTATATCCACATGTTGTTCACGGTAGCGTTTTCAATACTTGCTTCGCGTTGTGCCGGCGAAACGCACATTTCTTGTCGCGTTGTGCCGGCGAAATGCACACTTCTTGGACCCCTGCATAACTGCTTGCAGTTCTAGTTATTCTTCCTATTATTAGGGGTCCAAGCCAACAGGTTGGATCCCTATTGTTTTTGTAAGGATTTTTCTTCCTATTATTAGGGGTCCAAGCCAACAGGTTGGATCCCTATTGTTTTTGTAAGGATTTTTATACTACCTCCCCGTGAAAGTGGAACCACAGCCCAAACCGTAAATGGTGCACACGCGCCAATTGCATGATTAGATCCAGAATCGGCACCGCTACTCAGATAACAAAATCCAGACACGCCGGTCCCTAGGTGGCGCTATACCAAGGATTACGCGTTTGGGGCTATAACTCCCACACCGAACCTCCCACAGTCAAAAACTTGTACGCACATATTCACTGGAGTCTGCTGCATCTTTTGACCTAGGCCACGCCCATTTGCGTCAATGAATATTTTTCGCTAAATCGCGAAAACCGCAAAAATGTTTTTTCGCTACTCCTCCCACATTTCTTGACCAATTGGCACAAAACTTTGCACACAACATCTTCAGACGCACACGCAAAGAATGCGTGAAACACTTTTTTGATGCGACCTTTGACGACGAAACGGTAGCGTTTTGAATATTGGTTTATTAGCTAAATTAGACGTGGAATATCAAAAATCCAAAGAAATCAAAAATTAGACATCGGATCGAGTCCAAATTTTACACACATGTTGGAGTTAACCTTAACGTCGTTCGATAAAAAATTCGGAAAAATTCGCCATTAGGGGGTGCAATAAACGAGGAAATTGTACATCTTCTACAAAATTTCGCCGCGAAAACGCCACACTGACTTCGCGCTACTCCTACCAAAGTCCAATCCTTTGTGTCCACAGGTTCAGGGTAGCGTTTTGAACACATGCTTCGCGTTGTGCCGGCGAAACGCACATTTCTTGTCGCGTTGTGCCGGCGAAATGCACACTTCTTGGACCCCTGCATAACTGCTTGCAGTTCTAGTTAGGGGTCCAAGCCAACAGGTTGGATCCCTATTGTTTTTGTAAGGATTATTATTCTACCTCCCCGTGAAAGTGGAACCACAGCCCAAACCGTAAATGGTGCACACGCGCCAATTGTATGACTAGATCCAGAATTGGCACCGCTACTCAGATAACAAAATCCAGACACGCCGGTCCCTAGGTGGCGCTATACCAAGGAATACGCGTTTGGGGCTATAACGACGACGAAACGGTAGCGTTTTGAATATTTGTTTATTAGCTAAATTAGACGTGGAAAATCAAAAATCCAAAGAAATCCAAAATTAGACATCGGAACGAGTCCAAATTTTACACACATGTTGGTGCTAACCTTAATGTCGTACGATAAAAATTTCGGAAAATGTCGCCATTAGGGGGCGCCATAAACGAGGAAATTGTATATCTTCTAATTGGCCAAAGGAATGTTCTTCAAACTATGAGGGAACCATCAAGGGGCAAACCCGAGTCTATATAAAGATTATGGTCAAGAATTATTAATGTGGGCGGGAGTTATTTGGAAAAGGAAAATTGTCTTTGCAAAATTTCGCCACAAGAGGGCGCAAAAAAACGACGAAATAATACATCTCCTAATCGCCAATGGAATGTTCTGAAAACGCGTTTTGGGCAATTACTCCCACACCGAACCTCCCACAGTCAAAACCTTTATATCCACATGTTGTTCACGGTAGCGTTTTGAATACTTGCTTCGCGTTCTGCCGGCGAAATGCACATTTCTTGTTGCGTTGTGCCGGCGAAATGCACACTTCTTGGACCCCTGCATAACTGCTTGCAGTTCTAGTTATACTTCCCGCGCTAAAAGTGGGCCCACAGCCCAAACCGTAAATGGTGCGGACATGCCAATAGCATGACTAGATTCAGGTCCGGCACCGCTACTCAGATAACAAAATCCAGACACGCCGGTCACTAGGTGGCGCTATACCAAGGAATACGCGTTTGGGGCTATAACTCCCACACCGAACCTCCCACATTCAAAAACTTGTACCCACATATTCACTGGAGTCTGCTGCATCTTTTGGCATAGGCCACGCCCATTTGCGTCTGAATTTTTTTTTCGCAAAATCGCGAAAACCGCAAAACAGTTTTATCGCTACTCCTCCCACATTTCTCGACCAATTGACACAAAACTTTGCAAACGGCATCTTCAGACCTACACGAAAATAATTCCTGCATTACTTTTTTGATCCGACCTTCGACGACGAAAGGGTAGCGTTTTGAATATTGGTATATTAGCTAAATTAGACGTGGAAAATCCAAAATCCAAAAAAATCCAGAATTAGACATCGGATCGAGTCCAAATTTTTCACACATGTCGGTGCTACCCTTAATGGCGTTCAATAAAAATATCGGAAAATTACGCCCTAAGGGGGCGCAATAAACGAGGAAATTGTATATCTTGTAATTGGCCCGAGGAATGTTCTTCAAACTATAAGCGAACCATCAAGGGGCAAACCCGAGTCTATATAGAAAATATGGCCAAGAATTATTAATGTGGGCGGGAGTTATTTGGCAAAGGAAAATTGTCTTTGGAAAATTTCGCCACAGGGTGGCGCCAAAAAACGACGACATTGTCTATCTCCTATTTGGCCAATGTTCGGAAAACGCGTTTTAGGCTATAACTCCCACACCGAAGCTCCCACAGTCAAAGCCTTTATATCCACATGTTGTTCACGGTAGCGTTTTCAATACTTGCTTCGCGTTGTGCCGGCGAAACGCACATTTCTTGTCGCGTTGTGCCGGCGAAATGCACACTTCTTGGACCCCTGCATAACTGCTTGCAGTTCTAGTTATTCTTCCTATTATTAGGGGTCCAAGCCAACAGGTTGGATCCCTATTGTTTTTGTAAGGATTTTTCTTCCTATTATTAGGGGTCCAAGCCAACAGGTTGGATCCCTATTGTTTTTGTAAGGATTTTTATACTACCTCCCCGTGAAAGTGGAACCACAGCCCAAACCGTAAATGGTGCACACGCGCCAATTGCATGATTAGATCCAGAATCGGCACCGCTACTCAGATAACAAAATCCAGACACGCCGGTCCCTAGGTGGCGCTATACCAAGGAATACGCGTTTGGGGCTATAACTCCCACACCGAACCTCCCACAGTCAAAAACTTGTACGCACATATTCACTGGAGTCTGCTGCATCTTTTGACCTAGGCCACGCCCATTTGCGTCAATGAATATTTTTCGCTAAATCGCGAAAACCGCAAAAATGTTTTTTCGCTACTCCTCCCACATTTCTTGACCAATTGGCACAAAACTTTGCACACAACATCTTCAGACGCACACGCAAAGAATGCGTGAAACACTTTTTTGATGCGACCTTTGACGACGAAACGGTAGCGTTTTGAATATTGGTTTATTAGCTAAATTAGACGTGGAATATCAAAAATCCAAAGAAAAATTAGACATCGGATCGAGTCCAAATTTTACACACATGTTGGAGTTAACCTTAACGTCGTTCGATAAAAAATTCGGAAAAATTCGCCATTAGGGGGTGCAATAAACGAGGAAATTGTACATCTTCTACAAAATTTCGCCGCGAAAACGCCACACTGACTTCGCGCTACTCCTACCAAAGTCCAATCCTTTGTGTCCACAGGTTCAGGGTAGCGTTTTGAACACATGCTTCGCGTTGTGCCGGCGAAACGCACATTTCTTGTCGCGTTGTGCCGGCGAAATGCACACTTCTTGGACCCCTGCATAACTGCTTGCAGTTCTAGTTAGGGGTCCAAGCCAACAGGTTGGATCCCTATTGTTTTTGTAAGGATTATTATTCTACCTCCCCGTGAAAGTGGAACCACAGCCCAAACCGTAAATGGTGCACACGCGCCAATTGTATGACTAGATCCAGAATTGGCACCGCTACTCAGATAACAAAATCCAGACACGCCGGTCCCTAGGTGGCGCTATACCAAGGAATACGCGTTTGGGGCTATAACGACGACGAAACGGTAGCGTTTTGAATATTTGTTTATTAGCTAAATTAGACGTGGAAAATCAAAAATCCAAAGAAATCCAAAATTAGACATCGGAACGAGTCCAAATTTTACACACATGTTGGTGCTAACCTTAATGTCGTACGATAAAAATTTCGGAAAATGTCGCCATTAGGGGGCGCCATAAACGAGGAAATTGTATATCTTCTAATTGGCCAAAGGAATGTTCTTCAAACTATGAGGGAACCATCAAGGGGCAAACCCGAGTCTATATAAAGATTATGGTCAAGAATTATTAATGTGGGCGGGAGTTATTTGGAAAAGGAAAATTGTCTTTGCAAAATTTCGCCACAAGAGGGCGCAAAAAAACGACGAAATAATACATCTCCTAATCGCCAATGGAATGTTCTGAAAACGCGTTTTGGGCAATTACTCCCACACCGAACCTCCCACAGTCAAAACCTTTATATCCACATGTTGTTCACGGTAGCGTTTTGAATACTTGCTTCGCGTTCTGCCGGCGAAATGCACATTTCTTGTTGCGTTGTGCCGGCGAAATGCACACTTCTTGGACCCCTGCATAACTGCTTGCAGTTCTAGTTATACTTCCCGCGCTAAAAGTGGGCCCACAGCCCAAACCGTAAATGGTGCGGACATGCCAATAGCATGACTAGATTCAGGTCCGGCACCGCTACTCAGATAACAAAATCCAGACACGCCGGTCACTAGGTGGCGCTATACCAAGGAATACGCGTTTGGGGCTATAACTCCCACACCGAACCTCCCACATTCAAAAACTTGTACCCACATATTCACTGGAGTCTGCTGCATCTTTTGGCATAGGCCACGCCCATTTGCGTCTGAATTTTTTTTTCGCAAAATCGCGAAAACCGCAAAACAGTTTTATCGCTACTCCTCCCACATTTCTCGACCAATTGACACAAAACTTTGCAAACGGCATCTTCAGACCTACACGAAAATAATTCCTGCATTACTTTTTTGATCCGACCTTCGACGACGAAAGGGTAGCGTTTTGAATATTGGTATATTAGCTAAATTAGACGTGGAAAATCCAAAATCCAAAAAAATCCAGAATTAGACATCGGATCGAGTCCAAATTTTTCACACATGTCGGTGCTACCCTTAATGGCGTTCAATAAAAATATCGGAAAATTACGCCCTAAGGGGGCGCAATAAACGAGGAAATTGTATATCTTGTAATTGGCCCGAGGAATGTTCTTCAAACTATAAGCGAACCATCAAGGGGCAAACCCGAGTCTATATAGAAAATATGGCCAAGAATTATTAATGTGGGCGGGAGTTATTTGGCAAAGGAAAATTGTCTTTGGAAAATTTCGCCACAGGGTGGCGCCAAAAAACGACGACATTGTCTATCTCCTATTTGGCCAATGTTCGGAAAACGCGTTTTAGGCTATAACTCCCACACCGAAGCTCCCACAGTCAAAGCCTTTATATCCACATGTTGTTCACGGTAGCGTTTTCAATACTTGCTTCGCGTTGTGCCGGCGAAACGCACATTTCTTGTCGCGTTGTGCCGGCGAAATGCACACTTCTTGGACCCCTGCATAACTGCTTGCAGTTCTAGTTATTCTTCCTATTATTAGGGGTCCAAGCCAACAGGTTGGATCCCTATTGTTTTTGTAAGGATTTTTCTTCCTATTATT